>NC_092116.1:300000-600000 GCF_045679555.1 Salvelinus alpinus
GACCGAAACAACAACATAGAGTTACACATGGAATAAACAAGCGTACAGTCAATAACACAATAGAAAAAAAAAGAAAGTCTATATATAGTGTGTGCAAATGGCATGAGGAGGTAGGGCAATAAATAGGCCATAGTAGCAAAGTAATTACAATTTAGCAGATTAACACTGGAGTGATAGATGAGCAGATGATGATGAGCAGATGATGGTGTGTAAGTAGTGATACTGGTGTGCAAAAGAGCAGCAAAGTAAATAAAAACAATAAGGGGATGAGGTAGGTAGATTGGGTGGGCTATTTACAGATGGACTATGTACAGCTGCAGCGATCGGTTAGCTGCTCAGATAGCTGATGTTTAAAGTTAGTGAGGGAAATGTAAGTCTCCAGCTTCAGCGATTTTTGCAACTCGTTCCAGTCACTGGCAGCAGAGAACTGGAAGGAAAGGCCGCCAAAGGAGGTGTTGGCTTTGGGGATGACCAGTGAGATATACCTGCTGGAGCGCGTGCTACGGGTGGGTGTTGTTATCGTGACCAGTGAGCTGAGATAAAGCGGAGCTTTACCTAGCATAGACTTATAGATGACCTGGAGCCAGTGGGTCTGGCGACGAATATGTAGTGAGGGCCAGCCGACTAGAGCATACAGGTCGCAGTGGTGGGTGGTATAAGGCGCTTTGGTAACAAAACGGATGGCACTGTGATAGACTGCATCCAATTTGCTGAGTAGAGTATTGGAAGCTATTTTGTAGATGACACCGCCGAAGTCGAAGATCGGGTAGGATAGTCAGTTTTACTAGGGCAAGTTTGGCGGCGTGAAAAGATTTGAAGTACAGTTTTGCTAACTCTGTAGTCAAACAATTTTGTATAAATTGGAAATTAGCTAGGTTGAATTTGGTTATTTGAATTACCTTTTTCACCTGCTTTTTAAAGGAGAGGTTGGAATCAAGTATGATGCCATGGTACTTAAAAATCAGATACCACCTGGAGCTTCTCCCCTTACACATAGACATCTGACTCAGTTTCATCTGTTGCCCTCTTTGTGAAGAACATGCAGACAGTTTTTTTCACATTGAGATGCAAACACGAGTCACTGAGCCACTTTGTAACCTGGACCATTACAGTAGTGAGTTCTTGTGCAGCTTGTTGTTTGCTCTTTGCATGCACATATATCACTGTACCATCTGCATACATTTGAACATCAGACCCAGTACAGACAGAAGGCAGATCATTAATGTACAGGCTGAACAGGAGGGGCCCCAGTATTGACCCTTGGGGCACGCCCACATCATAGCTAAGAGTGGGCGACAGCTCATTGCTCACTCTGACACACTGAGTTATGCCTCCAAGGTATGATTTCATCCATCTCAAGGCATCGGGGGAAAAGTTGAACTTGGACAATGTTGTATCAAAAGCCTTCTTTAGGTCCAGAAACACAGCCCCAACAATGCCCACTTTGTCCATCTTGGACTTCACATTTTCCAGAAGAAAGCAGTTGGCCGTTTCTGTGGAGTGTTTCGCTCTGAAGCCAAACTGCGTGGAGTGTAATGCGAAGGGGCTTTTGTTGAGGTGGGCAATCAGTTGTTCTGCTACACACTTTTCAACAACCTTCGACACCACAGGTAGTATACTAATGGGCCTGTAGTTACTCACGTCAGCAGGTTCACACGATTTAAAGATGGCTGTTATTATGGCCGACTTCCATACCCTTGGAAACACCCCCAGGTCAATAGGTGTGTTGGTGAACTTAGTAATGGGGCCAATGAGTGACTCTTTGTAGTTTTTAAGAAAGGTAGAATCCAGCCCAAACACATCTTTGGCTTTAGAGTTCTTTAGTGAGCTAATCACCTTGTTCACCTTTGACTCAGAAACCTCCCTCCGTTCCCTTAACTCCTCTTACAGTTGAAGTTGGAAGTTTACATACACCTTAGCCAAATATATTTAAACTCAGTTTTTCACAATTCCTCACATTTAATCCTAGTAAAAATTCCCTGTCCCTGTTAGGATCACCACTTTATTTTAAGAATGTGAAATGTCAGAATAATAGTAGAGATAATTATTTATTTCAGCTTTTATTTCTTTCATCACATTCCCAGTGAGTCAGAAGTTTACATACACTCAATTAGTATTTGGTAGCATTGCCTTTAAATTGTTTAACTTGGGTCAAACGTTTTGGCTAGCCTTCCACAAGCTTCCCACAATACGTTGGGTGAATTTTGGCCCATTCCTCCTGACAGAGCTGGTGTAACTGAGTCAGGTTTGTAGGCCTCCTTGCTCGCACAAGCTTTTTCAGTTCTGCCCACACATTTTCAATAGGATTGAGGTCAGGGCTTTGTGATGGCCACTCCAATACCTTGACTTTGTTGTCCTTAAGCCATTTTGCCACAACTTTGGAAGTATGCTTGGTGTCATTTTCCATTTGGAAGACCCATAATTTTCCTGCCTCATGATGCCATCTATTTTGTGAAGTGCACCAGTCCCTCCTGCAGCAAAACACCCCCACAACATAATGCTGCCACCCCAGTGCTTCACGGTTGGGATAGTGTTCTTCAGCTTGCAAGCCTCACACTTTTTCCTCCAAACATAACGATGGTCATTATGGCCAAACAGTTCTATTTTTGTTTCATCAAACCAGACGACATTTCTCCAAAAAGTACGATATTTGTCCCCATGTGCAGTTGCAAACCGTAGTCTGGCTTTTTTATGGCGGTTTTGGAGCAGTGGCTTCTTCCTTGCTGAGTGGGCTTTCAGGTTATGTCGATATAGGACTTGTTTTACTGTGGATATAGATACTTTTGACCTGTTGCCTCCAGGATCTTCACAATGTCCTTTGCTGTTGTTCTGGGAATGATTTGCACTTTTCGCACCAAAGTACGTTCATCTCTAGGAGACAGAACGCGTTTCCTTCCTGAGCGGTATGACGGCTGCGTGGTCCCATGCTGTTTATACTTGCGTACTATTGTTTGTACAGATGAACGTGGTACCTTCAGGTGTTTTGAAATTGCTCCCAAGGATGAACCAAACTTGTGGAGGTCCACCATTTTTTTTACTGAGGTCTTGGCTGATTTCTTTTAATTTTCCCATGATGTCAAGCAAAGATGCACTGAGTTTGAACGTGGGCCTTGAAGTACATCCACAGGTACACCTCCAATTGACTCACATTATGTCAAGTAGCCTATCAGAAGCTTCTAAAGCCATGACATCATTTTTGGGAATTTCCCAAGCTGTTTAAAGGCACAGGCAACTTAGTGTATGTAAGCTTCTGACCCACTGGAATTGTGATACAGTGAATTATAAGTGAAATATTCTGTCTGTAAACAATTGTTGGAAAATTACTTGTGTCATGCACAAAGTAGATGTCCTAACCGACTTGCCAAAACTATTGTTTGTTAACAAGAAATGTGTGGATTGGTTGAAAAATGAGTTTTAATGACTCCAACCTAAGTGTATTTTAACTTCCGAGTTCAAATGTATTAAATATTTAACTTACATCTGAGACACCAGGAGTTTTGGTACATTAAACTCAAACCACATGTAGTTCAACCACCTGTGGTAGAGACAGAAGGGAATATTGCTGGAGACGTGCAAATATAAATGGTTCTTAGTCCTATTTTGTTCTCGTGTGCTATCAATGACTCAGAGATGTTCTCGTGTCTTGAAAAAGCAGTTTGCCGCTGACAGATCAGCAATGCCTTCATAAGTGTAAACTATGTCAGTGGGTATTTTTTATGCATCTTTGGAAGAAAAGTGCTTCAAAACCAGGCCTGTGAACTGCCAAACAGCATCAATCTGTCAGTGAACACATCTCTACTATAACTGCCTATTAATTTCTCTGCCTGGCCAGTCCCAGCAGCCAGTCTCGGCTTTCCGCTCACAATTTTCCACCAGTCCACCAGTCCAATCCACCAGTGGTGTAAAAAGTACCTAATTGTCATAATTGAGTAAATGTAAAGGTAACCTTCATAAAAATTAATCAAGTAAAAGTTAGTCACCCAGTAAAATACTACTTAAGTGAACTACTTAAGTACTAAAATATACTTAAGTATCAATAGTAAAAGTATAAATAATTTCAAATTCCTTATATTAAACAAACCAGACGGCCCACTTTTCTTGTTTTTTTAAATTTACCGATATCCAGGGGCCCACTCCAACACTCACACATCATTTACAAACTTAGCATTTATGTTTAGTGCATCTGCCTGATCAGAGGCAGTAGGGATGACCAGGGATGTTCTCTTGATAAGTGCGTGAATTGGACGAGCATTCAAAATGTAACGAGTGTCAGGGAAAATGTATGGAGTAAAAGGTATATTATTTTCTTTAGGAGTGTATTGGAGTAAAAGTTGTCAAAAGTATAAATAGCAAAGTAAAGTACAGTTACACAAAAAAACTACTTAAGTAGTACTTTAAAGTATTTTTACTTAAGTACTTTACACCACTGCGTTTCACATGTACTACCAGAGCACTGTCTTTAGCTTCAATTAGCCCAATGAGCCTCTCCCCATGGCCAGCACCTGTTGGACCACAGGAGGATGAACTCCTGTCCCTCCCTGTCTCAACAATGTTCCTTTGCAGTTTGGGGGGTAGTGAGAAAAGAGGGGCTGGGGCCAGGTCAGAGTTTAAGACTACATTATTCGTAGTGCACATCCAAGTTGTCATGTCTTTGGCTATGCCGGATTAAGTGATATGACATGCTATTCTATAAAATAATTTATCTGTAATTCATATTACCTGATTAAGCTAATCAGGTGAATGTAATTAACTAGAAAGTCGAAACCAGTCATCAAAACCAGTCAATATTTAATCGTCACCTTGTTTAGTCTCATCTGAAAGTTGTAAATTCTTGGTTATCTTCACGAACCCTGGCTAACAAGTTGAATCAGCAATACAACATTTGGTTTAATTATTTATTTACTAAATACCTAAATAAACACACAGAATTACATACACACAGAATGGATCATACATTGATTACAAATTATGTCATAAAGAAAACGTCCCTGGTGGACGGAGCAGATATGACGGCTGGTTACACAAAGGAAAAGGGGGTTGGGTTTGAATGAAAGAGCGGGAAGACTGAGGAACAAAGGGAGAAGCTATGTCTCTATTGGGCCATAGGCAGCTTCTCTATCGTAAATACAGAATCGTATGCATTCTAAATAATCGGCCATTTGGAAAAGGAAAATGCAATAAATATTTACTCTGAGCTGCACTTCGATCGGTTGGTCGTAGATGGGAGGCCGGGTTGTCCAGCATGGATCTCTGGTCCTCTGAAGACTGTCTAGTGGTGAACTGGAGCGTGGTAGAATGGATACGTTGTCCGTCCTTTCCTAGTCCACGTTTACAGCGACTGCTGCTAACTCAACAGCTAGGAGGTATCACTTCTGGAGTGAATAAGAGTTCAAAGTTCATACCAAGTTGCCATACTTTAAGCTCATGCTATATTCTGGCTGGTATAGTCAAAATTCATCCTTCCGGCGTGTAGGTCGTCACCTTCACATTGAAATTCGATGCCAATTTTGTTTGGTTCTTGCTGAGGTTGGCTTAGTTCTGTAGGTGGTCTTTGTCCTTTCAACGTTGGGATGGTAAGTCCTCACGTCCTTGGAACAGGTTATTATCCGAGCCCTTTTAACGTAGGACCGTCGCCCTAACGTCCTCGGGACAGAAAGTTACATGTTGGTCAAGGGGCTTATATAGGATTGGGAGAGATGGCCGTGTTTCATAGTTTACAACCACTGTCTGTTCACATGGGCGGGGCCACTGAGTTGGCAGAGTTTACTCTATGACAAACCGTTCTCTCATTAACCTTTCACTCTACCAAACCCGGATCCGGGAGCATCCCCCACAGTAAAAAAGCTGACTAGCATAGCCTAGCATAGCGTCACAAGTAAATACAAGCATCTAAATATCATTAAATCACAAGTCCAAGACACCAGATGAAAGATACAGATCTTGTGAATCCAGCCATCATTTCTGATTTTTAAAATGTTTTACAGGGAAGACACAATATGTAAATCTATTAGCTAACCACGTTAGCAAAAGACACCACTTTTTTTACTCCACCAGTTTTTTACTCCATCAGTAGCTATCACTAATTCGACTAAATAAAGATATATATAGCCACTAACCAAGAAACAACTTCATAAGATGACAGTCTGATAACATATTTATGGTATAGCATATGTTGTTTTAGAAAAATGTGCATTTTTCAGGTATAAATCACAGTTTACCATTGCAGCCACTATCACAAAACTCACCCAAAGCGACTAGAATAACTACAGAGAGCAACGTGTATTACCTAATTACTCATCTTAAAACATTTCTGAAAAATACACAGCGTACAGCAAATGAAAGCCCAACATCTTGTGAATCCAGACAATATTTCAGATTTTCTAAGTGTTTTACAGCGAAAACACAATATATCGTTATATTAGCATACCACATGAGCTAACATCACCCCAGCATTGATTCAAGGCAAAAAGCGCGATAACGTTATCACCACCAAAATATATTAATTTTTTCACTAACCTTCTCAGAATTCTTCAGATGACAGTCCTGTAACATCATATTACACAATGCATATAGAGTTTGTTTGAAAATTTGCATATTTAGCATCACAAATCGTGGTTATGCTATGTAATCAGTCAAAACATGGCATGCATTCTGGCCGGCGCCATCTTGGAAGGGCACCTAAGTTTACGATTATTTATCGATTAGATTGACAAAAAAAATACAGGTTGGACAGCTAATGAAAGATGCATTGGTTATTAATGCAACCGCTGATTTAGATTTTTAAAATTAACGTTACTAGACATACAGTGTGCGTTACAGCCAGACTAGTGCCGCAATAATGGCCGAAAAATGCGTTTACATTTTTCCACATAAATACGGAATAAAATCATAAATAGCTCTTACTTTTGGACGAGCTTCCATCAGAATCTTGGGCAAGGTGTCCTTTTGTCCAAAAGAATCGTTGCTTTGTTGTAAAATGTCCACTTCAACTTCGGAACTAGCAGCTAACAGTAGCTACGTGGCACACACATGTCCAAATCCTCAAACGCAATACTACGAAAATTCCGAAAATAGCAATATACTCGCATAAACTGATATAAATCGGTTTCAAATAACTTCGTTATGATGTTTCTAACACCTATACCGAATTAAATTAGACGGACATATCTAAGGCCGATAACTGAGCGTTTCAAAATGCTATCCTGAGGTCTTGCGTTGCGTAATGGCGGAAGTCGAAAAGAGAGCGCACCTCGTTCCTTGCCCTTTTATAAGCTCTGAGAAATACGTAGAAACACCATTCCACTTCTCATTGGTTACTGACATCCAGGGGAAGGCGGGTGCAGTTCATGTCGACCCATAGGATACACACAGAGCTTTAAACTGATCTGAGAACAGAGACTATTTTTCTGACCTTCGCATGTCCTGTCATGATTTTCGCTGTAGAAAGAGTTCTGGTTCACCCACAGACATAATTCAAACGGTTTTAGAAACTAGAGATTGTTTTCTATCCAATAGTAATAATAATATGCATATTGTACGAGCAAGAATTGAGTACGAGGCAGTTTAATTTGGAGACGCAAAATGTCGAAGTTGAAACAGCACCCCCTGTAGTGACAAGAAGTTTTAAGAAGCTAAATTACATTTCATCTTTACAAATAATTTACATATTTAAACATTTAAATTGCACAACAATTCCATATGAATCTGATAACTATAATGTGTAGACTTTCCAAGATACAGTTTATGTCGTCCTATCATCAGTAATCATGTCTCAGACGCCAACTGAACTGACATCATATTCATTAAATCCCAACGCATATTTTCAACTGGTTGGATTACCGAAATATGGTTCAGTTTCCCATCTTTTGATGTCACCAGAATCTCTATGTTAACAAAGGGGTTTTTCAAGAGTCAACTCTATAGAGTAGAGAGAGAGAAACGGGGGGGAAGCTATTTATGGGGGGTCATAAACCTCCCCCATCAAGCCAACATCATGACAAAGTTCTATTTTACTGAATCATTTGTATCCAAACATTCAAACAAATGCCGTTCTCCTTCACCGAACGAATGGCCTCATTCTGGGCATGATATATTTGTGGTCTCAGCAAAATGCCTTTCTTGAGCCCGAGACACATTATTATTCTTTATTTTTTTGTACCTTTTTTAAGCAGGGAGTCATGCTGAGACCACGGTCTCTTTAGCAGATGAGCCCTTGATGAACACACCAATAAACAACAATTACACTACATATTGTATACACATCAATAATGGAATACATGAAAAGCAAAAACAAAGCACGAAAAGCAAAAACACAATTATATGAAACAAACTCTAATAGCTGTCTGAATTGCCCTAGAGGCACCAACTCCACCAACTTTAATGAGTTTTGGAGATCATTCCACATGAAAAGAACGAAAAGCAGATTTACCTAACTCGATTGAGATTGAAGGGATCTCCAGGGTTAGCCATCCCTGAGTCCAGGTCTGGTAACTTATACGTCTGAAGGGTAACAATGAGGTATTTGTATTTATTATGAATACCCATTAGCTGCGGCCAAGGCAGCCACAACTCTCCCTGGGGTCGATCAAAGTTAAGGCATATACAATTAAAAACATTACATTACATTTCACAACAGATTAAGTGTGTGCCCTCAGGCCACTACTCTACTGCCACATACGTATGTACAAGACAAAATCCATGTGTACCTGTGTGTGTATAGTGCATATGTTATCATGTGTGTGTGAATGTGTGTCTCGTCACAGGCCCCACTGATTTTGCTGCTTGCATGATTTACTTGATGTGGAATATAGTTCCATGTAGTCATGGCTCTATGTAGTACTGTGTTCCTCCCATAGTCTGTTCTGGACTTGGGGACTGTGAAGAGACCTCTGGTGACATGATTTATGGGGCATGCATGGGTTTCTGAGCTATGTGCTCATAGTTTTAGCAGACAGCTCGGTGCTTTCAACATGTCAATACTTCTCACAAATGCAAGTAGGGATGAAGTCAATCCCTCTATTTTGAGGCAGGAGCGATTGACATGCATATTATTAAAGTTAGCTCTCTGTGCACATTTAAGGGTCAGCCATGCTGCCCTGTTCTGGGCCAATTTGTGGCACCTAACCACACGACTGGGCAGTAATCCAGGTGCGACAAAACTGGGGCCTGTAGGACCTGCCTTGTTGATAGCGATGTTAAGAAAGCAGAGCAGTGCTTAATTATGGACAGACTTCTCCCCATCTTATTTACTGTTGCGTCATTTTCACAACAATACACACATCTAAAGTAAAGGAATAGAATTCAGAATTTATAAATACTTGGGCGAGCAATGTCAGAGCGGCATAGACTAAGAAACGGTAGAATAGGATAGAATACAGTAAATACATGTGAAATGATCATGCTGTTTAATAATCTTATTGATATACCACACCTGTCAGGTGGATGGATTATCTTGGCATAGGAGAAATGCTCACTAACAGGGAGGTAAACAAATTTGTGCACGACATTTGAGAGAAAGAATCTTTTTGTGCATATGGAAAAATTCAGGAATCTTTTATTTCAGCTCATGAAACATGGGACTAACACTTTACATGTTGCATTTATATTTTTGTTCAGAGATTGTGAGAAACCATCTCAGAATGTTTCTCTTTTTGCTAATTGTTACATTTTACATTAAGCTTCTGGATGCAAATGTTTTGCCTTTTTTACTGGCTTTCTGAAAATGATCTCAAATCTGTGCCCAAAGCATATGCTTTTATGCATCAGCAGTTTCAATAGGGTCAATGCTTACGCTTCGGTTATGTCAAGCACATTTTCCACACGCACTACTTGCCTTGATAGCCTACATTTTAGTCTGCTCAGCATTTTTCTCACCTATTTGAGGAAAACTTCATGCCCTCCTTTTTTATGGGTACCCACCGAAAAGTTGAGTTCTGACACACTACACATCATTTGTGCATAACATATTCCAAACAGCAACTTTGAAGAGCATAGATAACCTATATCAGCAAAATATCAGGCAATGGATGCAATGCATCAGGGACCCACACAAACACCGACAGGTTCATACTGTAGGCTTACGCATACACATATCCTGGGTCCATGCCTGGACAGAACTGGGAGCAGAGTGTTAAAATAATCGGTGTGGGCTGTCTGGAGGTCACCAAGGTCAGAGCCCAGCAGCTTTAGAGTTACTTACCCAAAAGGGCTTCACGCTCTTCACCTGATTGACATCTGGTTAACAATGGCCCACTTATTGGGTAATTGTGGGAAGTGTAACCCATAACTACTGAAAGGTCAAAGGTTGTTGTTCAGGAATGTGCAGATGGGCATGTAAATAGACAAAGAAGCCGAGTAGTTGCAAAACGATGACCCAAGCCATGAGGGCTTTCTGTTCTCTTTCCATTTTTAATGAAATTATGTTGAACCAATAAGTATCATAACAAAAAAAGTCTGAAATCACAAATGCTCATATTCCTGCCATCTTTCTGAGCGATACAAAATTAATCTGTACAGGCGCAGTAGATGTTTAATTGACATCTGTGCCCAATGGGCTTGTTTGGTCCCAGTACATTTTTGGACCAGTTATTCCTGTTTCTGTCCATGCCTTTCACTGTTCCTGAAAACGGTTGACTTAATGATCTGAAAACTGCACAAACTGTCATTTACATAGTATCACTCTTGTATTGCAACATAGGCAGTCATGTCCTATGTTAGTGGCCACACTGTGCTAATAAGTTATAATTCTAATTGTGTAACATGTTTGAATTATTTGTCTTTTTTTATATATTGTTAGTATTAACAGCTATTTGTGTTTTATAATAACATTTTCCAAACTGTTATTCAATGAAATGTTGTCAATGTTGCCTTGCTGTTTTCCGTTATCACTGTGTGGACCAGTTTCTCCCGGTCCTGATCCTGAGGGCGGAGGGGGTGCCCGCTAGTGCACTCAACTCAAGTCATTATTTATTTAATCTTTATTTTGACAGGGAGTCAATGCTGAGACCAAGGTCTCTTTTCCAGATGAGCCATGTATAGCACCACAATACACATCCAAATACAATAAATGCATTAAACTACACATTCATACACATTAAAATACACGTTATCATACACAACAATACACAAAAAGCAAAACACATGAATACACAGTGGATAATGGGGAAAATAGGAGACACCTTTGGGGGGTGGAGACAAGCACAAGACAGGTGAAACAGATCAGGGTGTGACAGAAATTGGAACATATTGACACATGAAAGGCAGCGAAGCTCTCTGCCTTCCTTTCGGCTCCTGTTAGCTGGCAGTATAAGGTAGCAACACACATGTGCAAGTCATGTCAATGCTTTGCATTGAGTTTGAAGGGTGGGAGAAAGGCACACAGTGAGGCTGCCTTTCCCGCTTGCTTACTTGCACATTTTGTACCAGATCACCACATATTTGGGAAGAGGTTCTAGTTCAGAAATGTATTTTATCATGCAGAAAAACATGAAGACAAAATTATTATTAATAAAATGTATATATATTTTTCATGACAGTTATTTTTTCATTCATTTTCATATTGCCTACCCTGACCGCACAACACTCCTTGTGGTCTCTTTAGCCAGAGTGAGATGTTCTTTTAGGACCCTGTTCTCATAAATTATCCGGTCTTTTGAGGCAACGAGTTGTTTACAGTTTTGTGTATAACGGTGAACATATCACAGGTCTCACCCTTCATGACTTTGCTGTCCATCTCCGGATCCAACTCCAAATCAGAGGAATCCGACACGCTTATACTCGGGTCAGAAACAGCGGTCCCGGCTACATTAGCCAACCGCTACGTTAGATGAGCTTTGCAGGTGACATCGAGGTAACCTAGCTAGTCGGAACTAGCCAGGGTTGCCTGCTAATATTAGCACCATAAGATGGTAAAATCAAACTAACACAGTGTGTTAAGAACAGCACTATCACCGTTGTCACGCCGTTGTAAGGACTGTGGATGTTCAACTTGAAAATCTACAAATATAGCATACAATTATCCCTTTAAAGCATGTGGGGAATATATAATGCCATACCATGAAATGCATCGGCTCAGATTGAAATAGAGGTGCTAGTGTCAGAGATTGGCTACAACCAAAAGGTTTTATTTGGCTCGTTCAGCTGTGGCTTGACCAGTAAATATAAAAACATAGCTACAAAGTGAGGACCATTAGGACAATTCAAATTGCTTTATCAATGGCAAATATACTTCAAATGAGTAGGCAACACTCACCAATAAGCCACCATCCTTAACAGCTCCCTCCTGTAGGCTTATAGCCAACATTGCTGTTCTGCAGAATGAGTCATGTGTTCCAACTGGCTACCTTGCCACAGCATTCAGCAGCGTCTTTTGCACGTCACATAACATATTACCTGCACATAAAGAGTGGAAGCCTTTTCTATTCACATAGTTAAATCATTTTGGGATGGTGATTTTATGGTGATGTGCGTGCCAAAGAAAATAAACCCCTTTTGATTTCAACCTGATGTGCAATGGTGTATGGGCATTTTTTGTGTTACTGATAGTTTTGCTGATGAGTGCATCTAAAACATTGGCTCATCGAAGGCTTGAGATGCCGATCAGAACCCGAGGGTGGATAGCACCTGGATGTGCACTGGAATGGCATGCATTTGCCTTTTTAAAGTAGGTCTTAAATCCTCGCAAAAATCCTATACATTTGGGGTTGGGAAACGATATCTGCAGAAAAAGTCCCACCTGTCTCTCAAAATGCGTTCTCTGTGAAATGCAGCATGAGCCACATCTACAAACAGAGCAAGATCAGCCATCTCATATTTTTATTTTCCATTATCTCAGTCTTTTCTAGTATTTCAACAATGGTTTCACTTTCACACATGCCTCTAATTTGACAAAGTACTGTACTTTATATGGATTATTATCACCAAAATCCACTGTTGTGGTCAAATTATATAGCATGTAAAGATATGTTGAATGAATTCACAATGGAAATAGAATGACATACATTTATTTATTTATTATTGCTCACAATTTCAACATATATTTTCGCCCCACTTTTTTCTTTATTCCAACACTACGCATGGTCATGGCTGTGTGTAAATTTACCCATACGATCAACCAAACGTTCATATTGATAAATCGCACACTTTGCGTGGAAATGATCCCATGTATGGTTTATACACATATTTTTGCCTACGCATAATTGGTAAATGAGGCCCCTGGAATTTTGCAACCCTAATCATGTAGCCTACTAGAATGCGTATTTCACCTGTAAAGCATTCCTCATGTATAGAGTCATGTAACGCCATTGAGTGACAGAAGCTCATTGTAGCTTTTGGTTTATTCAACCTGTCAAATTTTTGGACTCAGGAATTTAAATGAGAGGGAATCGGACACCAGGCATTTGAAATTAGTGTACATCGTTTTTTCCTTTCATTAGGGGCACCTCTTACTCTTAGCTCAAAATGTACAGGTCCGAGGGCTAAGATTTAGAACAGGAAGGAATGTTTTTCTCATCTGGGATCCTCAGATCAATGGAACTGAATGGTGGATGATGTTGTGGGAGTCAGTGATTTGGGCCAAGGGCCAAGATTTGGAACAGGAAGGAATGCTTTTCTCATCTGGGATCCTCAGATCAATGGAACTGAATGGTGGATGATGGTGCAGGTTGTGGGAGTCAGTGATTTGGGCCAAGGGCCAAGATTTGGAACAGGAAGGAATGCTTTTCTCATCTGGGATCCTCAGATCAATGGAAATGAATGGTGGATGATGTTGCAGGCTGTGGGAGTCAGTGGTTTGGGCAGAAAACATTGGAACTATCACGTTTTAGGGAAGACCCAGATGCAGACAGTGTCGAAGTAACAAAAGCTTATTACTAGAACAGGGCAGTCAAAATGACAGGCCAAGGGCAGGCAGAGGTCGGTAATCCAGATCAGAGTCAAAAGGTACAGAACTGCAGTCAGGCTCAGGACAGGCACAATGGTCAAAACCGGGAAAACTAGAAAACAGGAACTATAGAAAAAGACAGGAGCAAGGGGAAAACCACTGGTAGGCTTGACGGACAAAACAAACTGGCAACAGACAAACAGTGAACACGGTATAAATACACTGGGGATAATGGGGAAGATGGGCGACACCTGGAGGGGGGTGGAGACAAGTACAAAGACAGATCAGGGTGTGACAGGAACAGGTCTCAAGGAATTAAGTGAAAAAGGAGCACAGTGATGTAATTGGCAAATAATCAATTTTTATTTAGTTTGGCTCCTGGAATGGAAATGGTCAATAATGAGCTGCTCTGTTGGGCCTACCCGGATTCGCACTCTCTCACTGCATCCCTCTCTTTCTCCATCAGTTTCTCTCTCTCTCTCACTCACTCTCTCTCAATCTCCTTCTCTCTTCCTCACTTTCTTTCTCCCTGTTCTGTCTCCTTCCCAGTCCCTATCTCTATCTTGCCCACAGCAGAAAGTCCCTAGTCAGCCACTCTTGCTAATCAGCATTATCACCAGAGAGGAAGAGGTGAAGCGAGAGGTTTTAGTCTGCCCAAAATCTGTCCACTTTTTATGGAGGTCAATGAGAGTGTGGAATTTGGTCAACAAGAAAATGTAATTTTTAAGTTTCATAATGGTTAGGTTCTTATGAATGTACTGATATAAGTGGACACACGTTGGCATTTCGGCAAATTCAAAGGAAAAAAATATGGGAGTTTTGCCTATTGTTCGTACGCGTATCTGCCCTCTCATTGACTAGAATGGTCCCACCTGATCTTGCTTCCTCCCGCCTGCCTTCCCTCTTTGAGAACATGTATTTCCATTGTTAGAGTGGTCACCTTACTATTTTGTCAATATAATAGAACATCTGACCGGGTTGTTTACCCATCTCTTCCTGTTGGAGCAGACGTGGTGGTAATGCTTTTTTACCCCTCAGACTTTGGGCTGGGGAGGAAGATCCGTGTTAAAATGTAGAGGTAATTTCCGGTGGAGCTGACATATGCAGCGTTTACCATAAATGCAGTCTCTGCGACCCTGGGAACATTGCTTTATAGTGGATCTTCAGTGCTACAGATTGAATAGAGCCCTTTGTCCCTCCCTCTCGCATCCCCATCCCCCTTTGTTGTGGCCAGAGCACGCATGGGCTGCTTAAGCTTTTTTAAATCACATACAATAAACAAACAGACAATAGAGTACCACAGTATTAGTCATAATACCTAGCGGTCAAACAGGGAAATGTTTCCAATTGTTTTTCCAACATACATTTTTTCCATAGGCGATTTTAGAAAAAAAATAAGGGATGTGTTTCGTGTAGCCTTATTCTGGTGTGACATTTTGATAACCGTGTAAATCTCTCTAGGACAAGGTGACTTTTATCAATATATTTGCCTGTATTCACCCCCCAAAATGAAATGCTAATTAGATACTAATATGGCTATTATAAAGAACTACAAATGCCATGATGATCTGGACAAGACTGCTGAATTGAGGCAAAGGTAAGAATCTCTGGATTAACTATCTAATGTTGGCTACATGTAGTAATGAATACATTGGCTCCATTTCTTTTAAATGGACAATTCTGTGAACTGCCTAGTACAAGTTTTAAATTGACACAATACCTGTTAGCAAAGGTGTCAGCTAGAGATTACGTATTTGTAACTCCCGTAACTTCAACTCGTGCCAGTCAAGGTACTCCACCATTGAACAAGAGACGCTGGCTTTATTGCTAGCCTTACAGTTTTTTGAGGAATATGTGGGCTCCAGTGCCTTGCCTGTATTGGTCTTCACGGACCATAATCCTTTAGTGTTTATAAAGCAAATGTACAATTAGAACTGCCGCCTTATGCACTTAGCTCTGATTGTACAGGGACACAATATACATATGCGTGTTGGTTTTTGTTATTGCAAACTGAGAGTTTGCGGGTTTTGGGGTGTTGTTGTAGGTTTGTATGTGTGTGTATTTCAGGAAATGGAATCCTGGATTCCTCAAGCAGCTGATTGGTCGGCCCCATCACTAATTGGAGCTCTGACCCCGCCCTCTCGTCTGGCTCATCAATTGCCGACTCTCCAGCTTGATAAAAGCCACTGTTCCTTTGTCAGGAGAGAGCTTATTTGTATGTCCTGTGTTGGTCTGTTTAAGTTGTTGAAAGTATTTTGTAGCCGCTCCTGCAGAGGGATGTGTATGCCATAGGACTTAGTGTTTTTGGTTTATAGAAATTGTTCACTAAGTATTGGTGAATTATTATGTTTCATTTGTTCCCAGGGGGGGAAGGGGAACACACCGTGGGAGTGTTTAGGCAAGAGGCCTGCGGGCATACATAACCCGTAGTATTGAATTTGTCTATGCACACTAGGTAAGACCTGGGTGGACCAACCCATGTATTTTGGTTAGTGCGCCAGTTGGTGCTAAAGGTTAGGTAAGCTGTGGGAAGGCAGGTAAGGTAGGAGAGGGGACTCTAACTTGAACTTTCTTTGATTTGATTCCGTCCAGCCCCTTTTCCCCACCTTACCGTGATTAAGGAAGAATAAATTCCCTGTAAACTGTATTTTTCGATGCCTCTGTTGTCCTTCCCCGCACCTATGATCACGTACTTTTTCACTCCATGGGGAGTTGAGATGTAGCAGGGTGTTGCGTTCCCTCCTCCAAGAGGCGTACGTAACAATTTGTAATTGTATTTATGTGTCTGCGCCTATGTTTGTGTTGCTTCACAGTCCCCGCTGTTCCACAAGGTGTATTTTTATCTATTTTGTAAAATCTGTTTCTACTGCTTGCATCAGTTACCTGACGTGGAATAGAGTACCATGTAGTCATGACTCTATGTAGTACTGTGCACCTTCCATAGTCTGTTCTGGACTTGGGAACAGAGACCTCTGGTGGCATGTCTTGTGGGGTATGCATGGGTGTCTGAGCTGTGTGCTAGGCATTTAGACTGACAGCTCAATGCTTTCAACGTGTCAATACCTCTCACAAATACAAGTTGGAGCAGTGATGAAGTCAATCTCTCCTCCACTTTGAGCCAGCCGTGTTGCCCTGTTCTGAGCCAATTGCAATTTTCCTGTGGCACCTGACCACACGACTGAACAGTAGTCCAGGTGCGAGAGAACTAGAGCCTGTAGGACCTTGTTGATAGTGCTGTTATGAAGGCAGCGCAGCGCTTTATTATGGACAGACTTCTCCCCATCTTATCTACTGTTGTATCAGTATGTTTGACCATGACCGTTTACAATCCATGGTTACTCCAAGCAGTTTAGTCACCTCAACTTGCTCAATTTCCACATTATTAATTACAAGATTTAGTTGAGGTTTAGGGATGATTTGTCCCAAATACAATGCTTTTAGTTTTTTTTATATTTAGGACTAACTTATTCCTTGCCACCCGTTCTGAAACTAACTGCAGCTCTTTGTTAAGTGTGGCATTAATTTCAGTCACTGTAGTAGCTGACGTGTATAGTGTTGAGTCATTCGCATACATAGACACACTGGCTTTTATATTTCCACATGTGCAGGAGCTTGCAGGGGTTTTGTGTGATGTCTTCTTTGACGCTAGTTAGTGTTTTTTAATCTGAGAGTAAATAGATGTCACGCCCTGACCATAGTTTGCTTTGTATGTTTTATGTTTTGTTTGGTCAGGGTGTGATCTGAGTGTGCATTCTATGTTGTATGTCTAGGTTGTCTGTTTCTATGTTTGGCCTGATATGGTTCTCAATCAGAGGCAGGTGTTAGTCGTTGTCTCTGATTGGGAACCATATTTAGGTAGCCTGTTTTGTCGTTGTGGGTGATTGTCTATGTTAGTTGCTTGTGTCAGCACATTTCTCATTATAGCTTCACGTTCGTTTGTTATTTTTGTTTAGTTTCGTTTAGTGTTCTCTGTGTTAATAAATTCAAGATGAACACATACCACGCTGCATATTGGTCCTCCGATCCTTCAAACTTCTCCTCCTCAGACGAGGAGGAAGACGAGCGTGACAATAGAGCCGAATGTTTTGATAAAAGTCACCTTGTCCGAGAGAGATCTACATGGTTATCAAAACGTCACGCCAGGATAAGCCTACACAAAACACAGCCCTTATTTTAAGTGTTTCTAAAATCCCCTATGGGAAAAATGAATGGTTTGGAAAAACGTTTGGAACCGTTTCCCTGTTTAACCTCTAGGTTTTATGGGTATTATGACACCTCCACTGTGGGTCTCTATTGGCCCTGGTGAACCGTTTACATAGCCATGGTAATGCCTGGCTTCAGTCGGAGATTACTAGGCTTTGTATCTCCTTTTTTTGTGTCTCATTTGTGAAATGTTTTAAAGGGCCCAGTGCAGTCAAAAACGTGATCCCCCCCCCCCCCCCCCCATGTGATTTATATCTATTTCCACACTGAGGTTGGAATAATACTGTGAAATTGTGAAAATTAAGATAATGGCCTTTTAGTGTAAGAGCTGTTTGAAAAGACCGCTTGTAATTAATGTCAGCGAGTTTTGGCCTGCCTGGTGACATCACCAGCTGGTAAATTAGTTAATAGACCAATAAGAAAGAGATTTCCAAACCTCCCTGCTAATAACAGCTAGTTTTCAGTTTTCCCCTCTCCACTAAGACCACACCCAGACAGTCCTAGCTACATTCTTGCTTGAGACTAAGAATATATTTTAATTGAAAACAATTACAGTAAAGTTCTTAACTACCCAGAAATTATTTGAAATTGAGATACAAATGGCTGCATTGGACTTTTAATAAAGAACTCCCCTTTCACTGCATATTTAGAACATATCTCATACAAAACAATGCATTTCCATGGCTTTAAACAAACCTTTCTGTACCAAGTATCCAATAATTATTCTACAAGAGACAGGCCATTTCATTTTATTTTGCTGTATAAGTCTTCTGGATGGGAAACTGAGATTCTTGTGTCAATGTGAGAAGATGTCTTTGATGGTTTTCTGCAACTAGGTCTGGATTCAGTCAAACCTGTCACAGCTAAGTTCATGCAGATATATATTTTTTGTACTATTATTGCCTGCACTCACACACATCGTATTCAGAAAACTGTATTTATCTGCGAGAGTTGTCCACCAACTATGATTACAGTATCTTAAACCACTTTATTGACCACAGGTAGAAAGTAGAGGTCGACCGATTATGATTTTTCAACGCCTATACCGATTATTGGAGGACCAAAAAAGCAGATACCGATTAATCGGACGATTTTTATATATATATTTGTAATAATGACAATTACAACAATACTGAATGAACAATGAAACTTTTATTTTAACTTAATATAATACATAAATAAAATCAATTTAGTCTCAAATAAATAATGAAACATGTTCAATTTGGTTGAAATATGCAAAAACAAGTGTTGGAGAAGAAAGTAAAAGTGCAATACGTGCCATGTAAAAAAGCTAACATTTAAGTTCCTTGCTCAGAACATTAGAACATATGAAAGCTGGTAGTTCCTTCTAACATGAGTCTTCAATATTCCCAGGTAAGAAGTTTTAGGTTGTAGTTATTATAGGACTATTTCTCTCTATACCATTTGTATTTCATATACCTTTGACTATTGGATGTTCTAATAGGTACTTTAGTATAGCTAGCCTAATCTCGGGAGTTGATAGGCTTGAAGTCATAAACAGCGCAATGCATGAAGCATTGTGAAGAGCTGCAGGCAAGCGCAGTAAAGTGCTGTTTGAATGAATGCTTACGAGCCTGCTGCTGACTACCACCGCTCAGTCAGACTGCTCTATCAAATCATAGACTTAATTATAATATAATAACACACAGAAATACGAGCCTTAGGTCATTAATATGGTCAAATCCGTAAACTATCATTTCAAAAACAAAACCTTTATTCTTTCAGTGAAATACGGAACCGGTCCGTATTTTATCTAACGGGTGGCATCAATAAGTCTAAATATTGCTGTAACATTGCACAACCTTCAATGTTATGTCATAATTACCTAAAATTCTGGCAAATTAGTTCGCAACGAGCCAGGCGGCCCAAACTGTTGCATATACCCTGACTCAATGAACGCAAGAGAAGTGACACAATTTCCTTAGTTTAATATTGCCTGCTAACATGAATTTATTTGAACTAAATATGCAGGTTTAAAAATATATACTTCTGTGTATTGATGTTTATGATTAGGTACATTCGTGCAACGATTGTGCTTTTTTCGCAAATGCGCTTTTGTTAAATCATCCCCCGTTTGGCGAAATTGGCTGTCTTTGTTAGGAAGAATTAGTCGTCACACAGTTCGCAACGAGCCAGGCGGGCCAAACTGCTGCATATACCCGGACTCTGTTGCACAGAATGCAAGATAAGTGACACAATTTCCCTAGTTAAAAGAAATTCATGTTAGCAGGCAATATTAACTAAATATGCAGGTTTAAAAATATATACTTGTGTATTAATTTTAAGAAAGGCGTTGATGTTTATGATTAGGTACACATTGGTGCAACGACAGTGCTTTTTCCGCGAATGCGCTTGTTAAATCACCCGTTTGGTGAAGTAGGCTGTGATTCAATGATAAATTAACAGGCACCACATCGATTATATGCAACGCAGGAATAGCTAGATAAACTAGTAATATCATCAACCATGTGTAGTTAACTAGTGATTATGTTAAGATTGATTGTTTTTTATAAGATACGTTTAATGCTAGCTAGCACCTTACCTTAGCTCCTTGCTGCACTCGCATAACAGGTAGTCAGCCTGCCACGCAGTCTCCTCATGGAGTGCATTGTAATCGGCCATGATCGGTGTGCAAAAATGCCGATTGTTATGAAAACTTGAAATCGGCCCCAATTAATCGGTCATTCCGATTAATCGGTCGACCTCTAGTAGAAAGTATATGTTTATACCTTCAGAAGTACTGCAATGTGGGTTGGATTGAATAGAGAATCAAAGCAGATAATGCTTCATTCCTACAATCTAACAGTTCAAACATACTGTACATTTAATGTCCTATTATCAAGTATTCTACTTGTGGCATAGCGTTTGTTGGTGTCCCTTAGATTTTTCTCTCTCTGTCCCCTAATCATCATTATGACCTGCTAACTTCAGATTTAGACTCATTTACTTTTGTTCCACTCATACAACCTAACATAATTTCCCCACTTACCTTGGTTGTAGTTGATTCCCCGAGACAGATTTTGGATATTTAGTTCCCTTACGGAGATAACAATAGCCGTATTCTGTTGAGTCAGCATTGCCATAGGTCACCATTCATGCCCAACTACAGTCAACTGCCTCCTTTGTCTTGAACTTGGTCTTCTCCTTGGCATGCACTAAAGTAGGTGTATTACCTTACACTGTATATAATCAAATACCCCATCATTCTAATTAACTGTGAAAGATGAACACAGCTCAGTCATACCCTACTTGAGAAGTAACAGAGTTTAATACCATTTGTAGTATTGGGACGGATTTACAAGCATTTCACTACACTCGCATTAACATCTGCTAACCATGTGTATGTGACCAATACAATTAGATTTGATTTGATTGGTGCATGGTGTGATGTAAGGTTATTACTGAGCTTAGAGAAGATCAGAGATGCCACAACAAAATACAGCAATTACTTGGAGAGTTGAATGTTAAGGTTTTGGGATGTACACAACAAGGAACTTGGACTCTAATTTCTCCTAGATGAGACTGTCTTAGTCATCATGCAGACTTCAACTACTGTAAATGTATGAAAAAGTAACTCCCACTGCTTACCTGCTAGAAAACATTCCTAACTGCAACTTTAAAGTAATTAGTATACTAATCATGCCTTTGACGTTGATAATTGCCATTTACATTTTGTGTCGTGAACATGGTTGGGTTAATACATTTTTAAGGAAAGTGCTTTAATCACAGAGCACTTTACTCCGTATTTAATTGTTCCCATTTATAATTAACTAACTCGTCCCCATTCAAGCAATTCCATTAAGGTATGTCTTGGTTGAGGAACCATGGTCTGTGATTTGCATTTGATGGGGAAGTGGCTTCTCTAGAGGTCATACAGGGATGGACTCTTGTTTTATGCTGGTAGTCGGCAAAGTTTCAGCATGTCATGGCTTGGTGAGAAGGGGGAGGCTATATTTCTCTCTCTCTTGCTATATTTCTGTCTTCCTCTCCCCCAAAAATATCTAGCATCTGCTTCTGAATGCTTTGAGAACAAGTCTAAACCCCACTTGCTTATCTCTAGAGACCCTCAGTAAATTACACAATTTCAATGACTTAAAAATCTCTAACCAACTATAAATTGTACAAATTCATATTGAAAGCATTTAATGACACAACTAAAAGTCCTATTTACATTGTGTACTTTTTTGACGGCCCCTAACTAGCCCCAGAGATTGGATAGCCTATGTCAAACCAACTTTGCCACAGTCGCACACCAGCCGGCTGGAGCTAATTGGGGAAACATGTTGGCTAGCACTAGCTAGCCTAGGCGACTTCAAGACATGGTTAGACTGTTTCAAGTTCTCTAGAAGTGTGAGTGACTGTGTACTGTTTCGGCAAAGTGAATGTACAAATGCACACATACAAGACACCCAAACCACATTTGTGGTTGGAGTGCCCTTAAAAGGCAGCGAGCGCAGTCCGGAAAGCTATTCACTGTTTCTCCACTTAGGAGATGCTGAATCGGTAGTGGAGCTGACCCAGAAAGGAAAAATAGATTTTTAAGTCTGAAAAAAGCCACTTTGGGGTGGGAAATGTCAGCTGTTTGGCATCTGTGATTTTGAGAGGTATGCCAAAAAGCTTGAGGATTTTGGAAGTGCATTACTGGCAAATCATCACTGCCATACATGCCATTTTCTCCAAAGACCAGCAAGGTGATTATGGTATTTTTCCTCAGTCTCAAATTCCACAGTGCATATGACATAAGATATTGATGGAAATGCTTGAAATTCTTTATTTTGGTTGTTAGTTTATTTGCATTACGCACACATGTTTTTTAGTTATTATTTAATCAAAAGGAAAGTCAATTGTGCAACTAAGCTCAATATTTTTTTGTATAAAATCGGACTCTTACCAATTACTACCTCAAGGGGATAGTGCATTCAATAGTGATGACTTGCAGGTCCTTCTGTATCCTCCACTGTCTCATCTGCATGGGTTTTCTGCTCTACCGTCTGTCAGGGAGTGATCAGTGAACAAAGACATGTTGCCAGGTTGAACAGTCATGTAGAGAGGCTGATTTCCCACACTGTCCCCACCCTACACCCTGTTTTTCCTCTGCGTCATAGGCATGGCCCACTCTCCAGACCCATGAGCTATACTTAGTACCATCAATACAGTACCACTGATACCTTCAATACTCTCTTCTTGTGACATAACAAGAGGGACGGTAAGGTTATCGTGGCTGTGTCTATCTAGTGTCCAATGTCACAGACAGCTGATGGACAACAAGCTTGCTCTCAAGGAACACCTATAGAGGCCATTAAGAGCTCATGGTCCTGCTGTTTTATTTATCAGAACATTAAGAAACAGAACCCGATCGAGATTGATAGCCACTCGTAGACATCTGTGTGCTGGGTCATTGTCCTGTTGAAAAACAAATGATAGTCCCACTAAGCACAAACCAGATGGGATGGCGTATCGCTGCAGAATGCTGTTGTTGCCATGCTAGTTAAATGTGCCTTGAATTCTAAATAAATCACAGACAGTGTCACCAGCAACGCACCCCCACACCGCTTCCTCCATGCTTCACGGTGGGAACCACACATGCAGAGATCATCCGTTCATCTACTCTGCGTCTCACAAAGACACGGCGGTAGGAACCAAAAATCTCAAATTTGGACTCATTAGACCATAGGACAGATTTCCACCGGTCTAATGTCCATTGCTCGTATTTCTTGGCCCAAGCAAGTCTCTTCTTATTATTGGTGTCCTTTAGTAGTGGTTTCTTTGTAGCAATTCGACCATGAAGGCCTGATTCACGCAGTCTCCTCTGAACAGTTGATGTTGAGATGTCTGTTACTTGAACTCTGAAGCATTTATTTGGACTGCAATCTGAGGTGCAGCAGAGGTAACTCTGGGTCTTCCTTTCCTGTGGCTGTCCTCATGAGAGCCAGTTTCATCATAGAGCTGGATGGTTCTTGAAATGTTTCGCATTGACTGACCTTCATGTCTTAAAGTAATGATGGACTGTCATTTCTCTTTGCTTATTTGAGCTGTTCTTGCCATAATATGGACTTGGTCTTTCACCAAATAGGGCTATCTTCTGTATACCCTCCATATCTTGTCACAACACAACCGATTGGCTCAAATGCAGTAAGGAAATAACTTCCACAAATGAACTTTTAACAAGGCACACCTGTTAATTAAAATGCATTCCAGGTGACTACCTCATGAAGCTGGTTGAGAGAATGCCAAAGTGTGCAAAGCTGTCATCAAGGCAAAGGGTGGCTACTTTGAAGAATCTCAAATATAAAATACATTTTGATTTTGTTTAAAACTTTTTTGATTACTACATTATTCCATATATTTTATTTCATAGTGTTGATCTCTTCAATATTACTCTACAATTTAGAAAAATAGTAAAAAATAAAGAAAAAGGCTTGAATGAGTAGGTGTGTTGTAATTGTCACTTGAAAATGTGCCTAGACTTGAAAAACCTGCCTTGTTGATCAGTTTTGAGTTGAGAAAATGTACCACATACTTGTGAAATATGCACCAAGATGATTGAAAAAAACTATTAAGCAAGCATGAAAAAGCTTCCCTCAACTGATTTTCATCGCAAACCCATAAGATTTCCAATGTTTATTTTCTTAGCTAAGACAAATCATCACAACTTAAGAAATACATCAGGAGGGAGAAAAAAGCTGTACAACGCAATATTAGTGTTTAATTTGAAACAAAGTGGTTGGTGTGAATTTTTATGTCTGTTTATGAAACTCCCCCAACTGAATGTTGGTTTTATAGCCTCTTTGACCATTGTAGAAACAAATGGGTGTACATTAAACACATGTTTTGATGCTATGACACAGCTCCAGTGGAAGGTGCTAAACGCTGTGATAGGTCTGTCAACAAATATTCCTCATTTCAGGGAATTAATGGCTCGCAAAAGTAGCTGTAGGTCTGTTGGTTTTATGAGTTTGGAGAGGAAAGATAGACAAAAGGTTATGAAAACAGGGCCTTGTTCATTACAGAATGTTGCACTGCACTAGCCAAGTCTTTCCAGTGAGAATGCTCACTGCTGCTGAGTAGATGTATATATTTTTTTTAATATGTATTTATTTCGGTTTATCTGATATGTTTCTCTCCGTGAGAGTAAACTGTGGGCCACTGGGCTTGGGTTACAGTATTGAGGTTCCATTGAGGTGAACTCTTGGGGTTCAAAGCAAGTGGGGGGGGGGTGGTGTCTGACTAGGAAAATAAACGGGAAGCTGTCTGAATGTCAACATGTCCCAACCGATGGTGAAGCGATGACACATTATTTTTGTTTCCACTCAGGAGCACCAGAGAGACACTAAGGCCATTCAGCATTCACATGAAACTCATCCGCAGAGTTGGTTAGGTCTTACAGGTTGCTCATTAAATACTATGGGGCCATACTTGCGAACATAAGAAACAGTTTTAATTCAAACAGTTGCTCTGGCTCAAAATGCACATCGTCAATTTACTTGCATGTAATAGAACGCTACATTGTAGTTGGTCCCATCAGATAACCTGGCACATGTTAGCCCTATGCTAACATCACCAGATGACAGTGATTATCTCCTGGAACAAAGTTAAGCATCAGCGTATCAAATAAAAAATAAATATAAATGTCACATGCGCCAAATACAACAGTGAAATGCTTACTTACAAGCCCTTAAATCGACAATGCTGTTAAGAAAAATACCCCCCCAAAAAAGATATGTATATTGGTATATACACTGCTCAAAAAAATAAAGGGAACACTAAAATAACACATCCTAGATCTGAATGAATTAAATATTCTTATTAAATACTTTTTTCTTTACATAGTTGAATGTGCTGACAACAAAATCACAAACAAATTATCAATGGAAATCAAATTTATCAACCCATGGAGGTCTGGATTTGGAGTCACACTCAAAATTAAAGTGGAAAACCACACTACAGGCTGATCCAACTTTGATGTAATGTCCTTAAAACAAGTCAAAATGAGGCTCAGTAGTGTGTCTGGCCTCCCTACAACGCCTGGGCATGCTCCTGATGAGGTGGCGGATGGTCTCCTGAGGCATCTCCTCCTAGACAGTCTGTGGTGCAACGTGGCGTTGGTGGATGGAGCGAGACATGATGTCCCAGATGTGCTCAATTGGATTCAGGTCTGGGGAACGGGCGGGCCAGTCCATAGCATCAATGCCTTCCTCTTGCAGGAACTGCTGACACACTCCAGCCACATGAGGTCTAGCATTGTCTTGCATTAGGAGGAACCCAGGGCCAACCGCACCAGCATATGGTCTCACAAGGGGTCTGAGGATCTCATCTCGGTACCTAATGGCAGTCAGGCTACCTCTGGCGAGCACATGGAGGGCTGTGCGGCCCCCCAAAGAAATGCCACCCCACACCATGACTGACCCACCACCAAACCGGTCATGCTGTAGGATGTTGCAGGCAGCAGAACGTTCTCCACGGCGTCTCCAGACTCTGTCACGTCTGTCACGTGCTCAGTGTGAACCTGCTTTCATCTGTGAAGAGCACAGGGCGCCAGTGGCGAATTTGCCAATCTTGGTGTTCTCTGGCAAATGCCAAACGTCCTGCACGGTGTTGGGCTGTAAGCACAACCCCCACCTGTGGACGTCGGGCCCTCATACCACCCTCATGGAGTCTGTTTCTGACCGTTTGAGCAGACACATGCACATTTGTGGCCTGCTGGAGGTCATTTTGCAGGGCTCTGGCAGTGCTCCTCCTGCTCAAAGGCGGAGGTAGCGGTCCTGCTGCTGGGTTGTTGCCCTCCTACGGCCTCCTCCATGTCTCCTGATGTACTGGCCTGTCTCCTGGTAGCGCCTCCATGCTCTGGACACTACGCTGACAGACACAGCAAACCTTCTTGCCACAGCTTGCATTGATGTGCCATCCTGGATGAGCTGCACTACCTGAGCCACTTGTGTGGGTTGTAGACTCCGTCTCATGCTACCACTAGAGTGAAAGCACCGCCAGCATTCAAAAGTGACCAAAACATCAGCCAGGAAGCATAGGAACTGAGAAGTGGTCTGTGGTCACCACCTGCAGAACCACTCCTTTATTGGGGGTGTCTTGCTAATTGCCTATAATTTCCACCTGTTGTCTATTCCATTTGCACAACAGCATGTGAAATTTATTGTCAATCAGTGTTGCTTCCTAAGTGGACAGTTTGATTTCACAGAAGTGTGATTGACTTGGAGTTACATTGTGTTGTTTAAGTGTTCCCTTTATTTTTTTGAGCAGTGTATTTTATTTTTTGAGAAAACAAATGAAAAAGAACATTACAAAATTAAAATATCAATAAAAAAAGTTAAAAAATATATATTTTTGAAATATAAGTAACATCATTAAGAGCAGTAATAAAATAACAAAAGCAACGCATATGCAGGGGATACCGGTACAGAGTCAATGTGCGGGAGCACCGGTTAGTCGAGGTAATTGAGCCTATCAAAGATCTTAAACTATAAGGGCATAAGGTGAGACCCAAATGCAGACACATGAGGCAGATGGTTGAGCTCCGATATTTATTACACCAAAAGGGTTAGGCAAAAGGCAGGTCAGGGACAGGTGAGAGTTCATAAAACAGGTCAGAGTCCAAACAGTACCAGGGGATAGGCAGGCTCGAGGTCAGAACAGGCAGAGTGGTCAGGCAAGTGGATTCAGCATCAGGACAGGCAAGGTTCAAAACCAGGAGGGCTAGGAAAGAAAAACTGAGACTGGGAAAAATAGGAGCTAGGAGAAATCCTGGTAGACTTGGCAAAACAAGACGAACTGGCACATAGAGACAGGAAACACAGGGATAAATACACCGGGGACTAATGGGGAAAACAGGAGACACCTGGAGGTGGGTGGAAACAATCACCAAGACAGGTGAAATAGATCAGGGCGTGACAAACTGTATATCCACCAACCAATGGCATTTCTTGAAATAGGTCATCTTTGGCTCCAGAGGGATATTTTAAACCTACAAATTAAAGGTTTACTTCTGTTCCGTTAGTCTGTAACAAAATGTTGTCTACCAATATTGCATTGATGCTTCCTTGACTAGGCTACTAGTAGTCCTACAAACGTTAGACAAAATGTTCACGTTTTTGCATACATAATAAAAGCCCACACCATCGTGTGCTTTCACAAAAGATGTAAAACATGTACTTTTATATTTGTACGTCGTAAAGAGAAGTCGAAGACGCTCGTGGTCTTGTCAAATAGCTGTAATTTACCCTTACTGCTATCACTAATTGGTGGCGTGTTCCACTAAGACGGCTAGGTATGATGGCCGGGATTTATAATCTCCATCAGGGCAAGGTTTTTATTTTAAGAAAAAACGTTATAAAACTATGTACATGTAAGTGTAGCCTAAACATCTATGTAATATTGCTTATAGTAGCAACAATTATTTATGTAGGCTACCGGTGATTTTGTGATGTCTAAGTTTTATTATTTTGCTGTGTAAATTCACTGGATATATATTTACTGCAGTATTAAGCCTAACATTTAGCTGTTGAAATATGGACTAAAATGCATACTCTTTTAACTTAGGCTACACATCTCGAGCCTGTCTGTCTTCATTGTAAATAGAACTGTTTGGCCATAATGACCATCGTTATGTTTGGAGGGAAAAGGGGGATGCTTTCAAGCCGAAGAACACCATCCCAACCGTGAAGCACGGGGTGTTAGCATCATGTTGTGGGGGTGCTTTGCTGCAGGAGGGACTGACTGGTGCACTTCACAAAATATTTGGCATCATGAGGATGGAAAATTACGTGGATATATTGAAGCAACATCTCAAGACATCAGTCAGAAAGTTAAAGTTTGGTCGCAAATGGGTCTTCCAAATGGACAATGACCCCAAGCATACTTCCAAAGTTGTGGCAAAATGGCTCAAGGACAACAAAGTCAAGGTATTGGAGTGGCCATCACAAAGCCCTGACCTAAATCCCATAGAAATGTTGTAGGCAGAACTGAAAAAGCGTGTGCGAGCAAGGAGGCCTACAAACCTGACTCAGTTACACAAGCTCTGTCAGAAGGAATGGGCCAAAATTCAATCAAACTTATTGTGTGAAGCTTGTGGAAGGCTGTCCGAAAACGTTTGACCCAAGTTAAACAATTTTAAGGCAATGCTACCAAATACTAATTGAGTGTATGTAAACTTCTGACCCACTGGGAATGTGATGAAAAAAATAAAAGCTGAAAAAAATCATTATCTCTACTATTATTCTGACATTTCACATTCTTAAAATAAGGTGGTGATCCTAACTGACCTAAAACAGATCATTTTTACTAGGATTAAATCTGTTGTACTTGGCTAAGGTGTATGTAAACTTCCAACTTCAAATGTATATCATCAGATACATTAACGTGATTTGGAAAACAACATACAGAAAGTATTCATACCCCTTATTCCACATTTTGTTTTGTTACAGCCTGAATTCAAAATGGATTACATTTATTTTTCCTCACCTATCTACACATAATGACAAAGTGAAAACATATTTTTAGAAATTGTTTCAAATTTATTGAAAATGAAATACAGAAATATCTCATTTACATTATTACATGTTAGAACCACCTTGGTGGGGATTACAGCTGTGTGTTTCTGGGAATATCTCTAAGAGCTTTGTAGATCTAAATTGTGCAATATAAGCCCGTTATGCTTTGCAAAATTCTTCAAACTCTGTCAAATTGGTTGTTGATCATTGCTAGACAACCAGTTTAAAGTCTTGCCATAGATTGTCAACTAGATTTAAGTCAAAACTGTAACTCGGCCACTCAGGAACATTCACTGTCTTCTTGGGAAACAACTCCAGGGAAGATTTGGTCTTGTGTTTTATGTTATTGCCCTGCTGAAAGGTGAATTAATCTCCCAGTATTTGGTGAAAAGCAGACTGAACCAGGTTTTCCTCTAGGATTCTGCCTGTGCTTAGCTCCGTTCCATCTCTTTCTTATCCTGAAAAACTCTCCAGTCCTTAACGACTACAAGCAAACCCATAACATGATGTAGCCACCATTATGCTTGAAAATATGGAGAGTGGTATAAAGGAATGTGTTGTATTGGATTTGCCCCAAACATAACACTTTGTATTCAGGCCAAAAAGTGAATTGCTTTGCCACATTACTGCAGTATTAATTTTTACTCTGTACAAGCTTCCTTCTTCAAACTCTGTCAATTAGGTTAGTACTGTGAAGTAACTGCAATGTTGATGGTCCATCCTCAGTTTTCCCCTATCACAGCCATTAAACTCTGTAACTGTTTTAAAGTCACCATTGGCCGGACTCATGGTGAAATCCTCGAGAGGTGTCTTTCCTCTCTGGCAGCTGAGTTAGGAAGAACACCTGTATCTTTGTAGTGACTGGGTGTATTTGTATGACATCTAAAGTGTAATTCATAACTTCACCATGATCAAAGGGATATTCAATGCCTTCTTGTTTTGTACCCATCTACCAATAGGTTCCCTTCTTTGTGAGGCATTGGAAAAACTCCCTGGTCTTTGTGGTTGAATCTGTGTTTGAAATTCACTGCTCCACCTGAAGGACCATACAGATAATTGTATGTGTGGGGTACAGAATTGAGGTAGTCATTGAAAAATAATTTTAAACACAATTGCACACAAAGGCAGCAGCTACTCTTCCTGGGTTCCAGCAACATTAAGGCAGTTATACAATTTTGAAAACATTACAAATCATTCACAGATTTCACATCACACTGTGTGCCCTCAGTACCCTACTTCACCCTTACCATATATCTACCTCTCATAAATACAAGTACTGATGAAGTCAATCTCTCCTCCACCTTGAGCCAGGAGAGATTGACATACATATTATTCATGTTAGCTCTCTGTGTACATCGAAGGGCCAGCCGTGCTGCCCTGTTCTGAGCCAATTGCAATTTTCCTAAGTCCCTTTTTGTGGCACCTGACCACACGACTGAGCAGTAGTCCAGGTGTGCCAAATCTAGGGTCTGTAGGACCTGCCTTTTTAATAGTGCTTTTAAGAAGGTAGAGCAGTACTTTATTATGGACAGATTTCTCCCCATCTTAGCTACTGTTGTATCAATATATTTTGACCATGACAATTTACAATCCAGGGTTACTCCAAGCCAGTGGCATGTTGTTAGCAAAAGTAGAAAAAAGTAAGGGGCTTAGACAGCTGCCCTGGGGAATTACTGATTCTACCTGGATCATGTTGGAGAGGCTTCCATTAAAGAACACCCTCTATGTTCTGTAAGACAGGTAACTCTTTATCCACAATATAGCACATACATTTTTCCAGCGGCAGACTATAATCGATAATGTCAAAAGCCACACTGAAGTCTAACAAAACAGCCAATGATCAGTAATTTGTGTAAGTGCTGTGCTTGTTGAATGTACTTCCCTATACAGTAAGTGTGCTGAAAGTTTGTTGTCAATTTGTTTACTGAAAATAGCCGTGCCACAGCGAAGTCCAACCCACATTTTGATATAAAACACAGTGGTGAGTTCTGTACCTAGCACCCGTAATAAACCTAAGTGCGCAATGATAAGTAGCATCCAGCGATTTAAGTGTTGATGCCGTAGCATGCATGTAAATAATATCCCCATAATCTATAACAGACATAAAAGTAGCTTGCACAATTTGTCTTCTATTTGTAGAGGACAGACATGTCCTGTTTCTATAGAGGAAGCCGAGCTTGATTTGTAGCTGTTTACAAAGTTCGTCAATATGCATTTTAAAAGACAGTTTATCATCCAACCATATACCTAAGTATTTATATGCAGGGACCTGATTAATTCGAGAACCATCTAAGCTCGTAAGTGCAAGTGTATTTTCAACCAACATTTTGAACCTATTAAAAATCATAAAATGTGTTTTCTTTGCATTTAAAACAAGTTTCAGCTGTATAAAATACCCTTGTAATATCTTAAAATCTGTCCCCAATAATGATAATGCGGTCAGCCGTTGAAGCGATAGAGTACATGACAGCGTCATCAGCATATAAATTAATTTGACACTTTCTCATCACCGATATTGTTTATGTAGAGAGTGAACAGTAATGGACCAAATATAGAACCTTGTGGGACCCCTTATATAAAAAAAAATATGGCAAATAGGAGTGGCAATATCGTCTGCTATTATCCTCAGTCATTTTCCATCCAAGTTGGCTCGTCATTGTTGATAAATAACAATACCTTTTTCACCTCTTCCACACACACACTTTACAAAATTCAAAAGTACATTTCTGGTCTTTCATAATTTGGTCAGATATACTTAGATCTGCAGTGTCTGTGTTTGTTGCTGGCATGTCATGCGTAAGGTTGCTCATCTTGCCAATTAAAAAATCATTAAAGTAGTTGGCAAAATCAGTCCGCTTTAAGAGCTGAGTTTGCCTTTTTTCCCCAAAATTTAAATTAACCCCTTGACTTTATCCACATTTTGTTGTATAACAGTCGGAATTTAAAATGGATTAAATACCCCATAATGTCAAAGGGGAATGATGTTTTTAGAAATGTTTACAAATTAATAAAAAATGTAAAGCTAAAATGTCTTGAGTCAAGTATTCAACCCCTTTGCTACGGCAAGGCTAAATACGTTAAGGAGTGAAAATGTGCTTAACAAGACACGTAATAAGTTGCATGGACTCACACATTTATGAAAATGCTTATTCCAGTTACTAATAAGCATGCACCCATTAAGAAAATTACTATAAAAACAGTTAATTCCCTGCATTGATGAGGATTTTAAAAATTGTATGGTTAAGAGGGAGGAGGCAAAATGAACGTATTGCAAATTGAGAAATCACGTGACTAAACTGAATAAAAAGAAGAAGAAAATACACTATGAAACAAAGATAAATGACTTAAAGATTGATAGTAAAAAGATTTGGAGCACCTTAAATACTTTATTATTTATACTTGCCTTTTGATCTGTTCGTTTTTGTTTTGTGCAGGGCTCATTTGCAAAAGAACCTTTCGTCTAAATATGACTTCCCTGTTGAAATAAATGTAAATAATGTCGAGAAAACTCGATTGAACACTGTAACTTTTAAACCAGCTACACACAGCCTGTTCCAGGCCAATTGATTAAAGCCTCTGAATAAGTACTGAGTGATCCACTGTGTCAAAGGCTTTTGACAGGTCAATAAAAGGTTCTGCACAATGTTTCCTTTTATCCAAACAATTTAGAACATAATTTAAAACCAAAGACGTTGCAAAGCTAAGACCACACTCAACAAGCTGTATAAGGCCATAAGCAAACAAGAAAATGCTCACCCAGATGTGACGTTCCTAGTGGCCAGGGATTTTAATGCCGGGAAACTGAAATCTGTTTTACCTCATTTCCGCCAGCACGTCTCCTGTGCAACTAGAAAATAACTCTAGATCACCTCTATTGTAAACGCATGGATGCATACAAAGCTCTCCCTCACCCTCCATCCTAATTACTGGTTACAAGCAAAAACTCAAACGGGAAGTACCAGTGATGCGCTCAATATGGAACTGGTCCAATGAAGTGGACGTTAAGCTACAGGACTGTTTCACTAACACAGATTGGAACATGTTCCGGGATTCATCCGATGGCATTGAGAAGTTCAGTCACCACCATCAGTCACCACCTTCAGTAAAGTGCATTGGCGATGTAGTCACCACATACATATCCTAACCAGAAAGTATGGATTACAGGAAACTCCTTTCAAGGAGCGAGGCACAAATCATCAAACAGGTGGCAAAGCGTCAATACGGGACTCAAATGGAATAATACTACACCGTCTCAGATGCTCATCGGATGTGGCACGGCTTGCAAACTATCGTGAGCCTACCAAAATGCCTTCTATGCTCGTTTCGAGGCAAGCAACACAACCATGCATGAGAGCACCAGCTGTTCTGAACGACTGTGTGATTACACTCTCCGTAGCCGATGTGAGTAAGACCTTTAAATAGGTTCACATTCATAAGGCTGCAGGGCCAGACAGATTACCAGGACGCGTACTCAGAACATGCACTGACCAGCTAGAAAGTGTATTTTACTGACATTGTTCAACCTCTCCCTGCCCCAGTCTGTAATACCCACATGCTTCAATTAGACCTGTCTACATGACTACTGCCCTATAGCACTCACATCTGCAGCCATGAAATGCTTTGAAAGGCTGGTCATGGCTCACATCAACACCTTCATTCCAGACATCCTGGAGCCACTCCAATTAGCATACCGCCCCAACAGATATCTCTATTGAAATCCACACTGGACAAAAGTAACACTTAAGTGAGAATGCTGTTCATTGACTACAGCTCAGCGTTCAACACCATAGTGCCCTCAAAGCTCATTACTAAGCTAAGAACCCTGGGACTGAACACCTCCCTCTGCAACTGGTTCCTGGACTTCTTGACGGGCCACCCCCTGGTGGTGAGGGCAGGCAACAACACATCCGCCATGCTGACTCAACACGGTGGCACCTCAGGGGTGTGTGCTTAGTCCCCTCCTGTACTCCCTGTTCACGGACAACAATGACACTGCCTATAGGGAGTTCAAAGTCTTGTTTAAAGGTAATTATTTTTATTGGCCAGTCTGAGATAAGGCTTTTTCTCTGCCTTGAAGGCCAGCATCCCGGAGTCACCTCTTCACTGTTGACGTTGAGACTGGTGTTTTGCGGGTACTATTTAATGAAGCTGCCAGTTGAGGACTTGTGAGGCGTCTGTTTCTCAAACTAAACACTCTAATGTACTTGTCCTCTTGCTCAGTTGTACACCGGGGCCTCCCACTCCACTTTCTATTCTGGTTAGTGCCAGTTTGTGCTGTTCTGTGAAGGGAGTAGTACACAGCATTGTACGAGAGCTTCAGTTTCTTGGCAATTTCTCACATGGAATAGCCTTCATTTCTCAGAACGACGAGTTTCAGAAGAAAGTTATTTGTTTGAGCCTGTAATCGAACCCACAAATGCTGATGCTTCAGATACTCAACTAAAGAAGGACAGTTTTATTGCTTCTTTAATCAGAGCAACAGTTTTCAGCTGTGCTAACATAATTGCAAAAGGGTTTTCTAATGATCAGTTAGCTTTTTAAAATGATAATCTTGGAATAGCTAACACAACGTGCCATTGGAACACAGGAGTGATGGTTGCTGATAATGTGCCTCTGTACGCCTATGTAGATATTCAATTAAAAATCATCCGTTTCCAGCTAAAATAGTCATTTACAACATTAACAATGTCTACACTGTATTTCTGATCAATTTGATGTTATTTTAATGGACAAAAATTTGCTTTTCTTTCAAAAACAAGGACATTTCTAAGTGACCTCAAACTTTTGAACGGAAGTGTATATGAAATGAGTAAAGCAGTATGTAAACATTATTAAAGTGACTAGTGTTCCATTATGAATGTGACCAGTAATTCCATGTCTATGTATATTTTGCAGCACCCTCTAAGGTGCAGGGTTGAGTAACCTGGTGGTAGCCGGCTAGTGATGGCTATTTAACAGTCTGATGGCCTTGAGATAGAAACTGTTTTTCAGTCTCTTGGTCCCAGCTTTGATGCACCTGTACTGACCTCGCCTTCTGTATGGTAGCGGGGTGAACAGGCCGTGGCTCGGGTGGGTGATGTCCTTGATGATCTTTATCGCCCCTAGTGATGAAGGACGTGTTGGAAGTTGTGTTTTAATGACGCAGAATTCAAATCACCGGCAACGATAAAAGCAGGGTGTTCGTTAAGTGCCAGCTAATTGTTGCATGGCTCTTGAAGTGGTGTGTTTGTGGACACACAATTAGGTGAACACATACTGCATGTAGTTGGTATAATACATTGACACACACACACAAGCTATGTGAGCGGGGAAATCGATCCGTTGGTTTGATACACTGGTGCTGTTGCACTAATCCCGCTCTCTTTCCAGGCTGAGACAGCAGCCTCCCGGCCCAATCTGTCAGTGCTGATGGGGGTCAGGGAGGGGAGACTGCCCATGTGTCAGCTGGACAATTACATTAGCTCTGGGTTGATTTAACATACAGGACCATTATTTTATGTTCAGCTGGACTGCAGAAAAAAAACTGCATTTTCCCAACATCCATCAAGTCTATGTCTAACAGAGCGCTTAATTGGTGGCTCTTGGTGTGGGTATTCAGTTCAGGTATTTAGGGGGGGGGGGGATTTAGTGTCCATGTTTCCAAGTTGAGTTCAGCACTTGTTGGAATAACACTTGGATGGTAATGAAGTGTGAGGAGAGAATATAGTGTTGCATCCAGTGAGTAATTTAAATAGCTTTACTTGCAGACCTGCATCCAGGCACATTGCTGATCCAAAATTCCTACCCATACTGTGATAAGGCCATCACAGTGAAGCTTTGCAGGTGGATTAGTGCAAGTAAAACTTTGTACTGTTTAAACTGCATTTCAGTTTAAACAGTACAACAGTAATTTGTGAAAGTGAGTCATACGAAAAATGTCCCTTCCTAATCCCTATGGCCTGCTCCCCTGATACACCCCCCCCCCCCCCCCCCCAAGGCCTCTCATGTTTTATTTTCCTTTCCTGTTGACGAGGGGGTATCTGTGACATAACAGCCTGTACCAGTTACCCTGCCGTGTCTAGGCCATAGGGGGAATAAACCTGTTGGGAACAAGCAACACTAGAGTGCTGGCTGATAAATGGGGAGATACTGAAACTCAAGCCCTGGGGCAGGGGGTCGTATATAGAAGGGGAAAGGATTACGATCATAGCCCCATAGCACGGATAAAAGAGGATGCAAATTATAGCCTGTGCATCATTTACAAGGTCAAAACGAAGGGATTCACACAGCATGTGATAATTGTGCATCTTTAGAGTATATGGTTGAAGTCAAGTCTTTGTGGAAGGCGACCAGGGATGTTGCTTGAGTAAGTGGGTGGACTCCAGGGCCTGTATTCATGAAGTAGGATTCTCATAGTAGGAGTGCTGATCTGGGATCAGGTCCTCTATGTCCATTCATTATAAAATATAAGGCATTGGGGCGGCAGGTTGCCTAGTTTTTAGAGCGTTGGGCCAGTAACCGAACGGTCGAATCCCCAAGCTGACAAGTAAAAAATCTGTCGTTCTGCCCCTGAACAAGCCAGTTAACCTACTGTTCCTAGGCCGTCATTGTAAATGAGAATTTGTTCTTAACTGACTTGCCTAGTCAACTGACTTGCCTAGTTTGTCTGATTTGGACACACGCTATACCAGAATAAGTACCTTGGGCTTTCTGAGTTGGTGTTTCGTTTGTCCGTGTCTGACGTAGGCAGTGAAATTCATGGAACATATGTATTAAACATTTTCTTGTATTTTAGATTTTATTTAAGAGGTCTGCTGGGGGGGGCTGATGTCAAGTTCTACAGCGACAGATTATCCCAGTCCAGACAAAAAGACTGGCACCTTGCAATTCTCTCTACCTAATACGGAAGTTGGTCGAAGCCTGTTGACATATCAGTGTACAAAGTTGAATGAAAAGATGTTGATATCTGGGTGCATTTAAAAAATAAAGGAGAGCCGCACGGTCGAGGAGCTCAGATGCAAAAATATTTATGTCCAACGTTTCAACAGACAAGCTGCCTTCATCAGGGTATAATGACATGTATATAGTGTCAAAAGACACACACAGGTGTCTGTAATCATGGCCAGTTGTGGCCTGATATCAAAGATCAAAGTCTACTTTGAGACCGAAGGGAGCAAGGGTCTTTAAATTAAAGATCCAGGCAGCCTCTCGTTTTAACAATACATTGTCGAGGTCACCCCCTCTCCTAGGGAGGGTGACATGTTCGATGCCAATATAACAACGAAATCGAGTGGTTTTCTTCCAAAAAGTGGGCCGCAACTGGGTAAGTCACCTAATGGTGCTACAATGCTCCGAGATACGTACTTTTAATTTGCGCTTTGTTTTACCCACATAGTTTTTACCACAAAGACAAATTATAAGATAAATAACTTAGTGGAGCACATGATAACGCCTTTGATTGGGATCTGTTTCCCTGTTTGGGGGTGTTTTAAGGATCTACATTTATAAGTGCCATTGCGTTGAGCACAGCCGTTACATTTGTAGTTTCCATCCAGTAGGGGCGCAAATAGACGTTGTGCAGGGATATCTTGGGGTGGTAAATCAGAGTTTACCAATTGATCTCTGAGGTTTCTGCCCCGCGAGATATCTGGGTGCATGACACAAGCCCGGATATTTTGGTACTCACAGAGACTTACAACATATTCAAGTGTGACCAACTGAAATCAACTGTTGTGGCATCATGTTCTCTAAATATCACTAAGTCCCAAAGATAAATGTGTATTTTGGCTTATGGCCACAATACAAATGTATCTGTTGCAGGGATTTACCACACTGGTGGAAGCTGTCGGTACTGAGTATTTTAAACCTTTGTCATCTGAATTAGTTGTTTTAGGGGATTTTAACTTACATTGGCTTACCCCGGCCTCAGACCATTTGAATGAAATTTGCCTTGACTTTACCTGAATCAATTTATTGCAAAACCCACACCGATTTAATGTCAAATAAATCCAGCAAACTCCTCACTGACTGTAACGAGTGCACTGAGAGTCAGGAAGCAAGTTCAGGGAGTGAGTGTTTTAATAAATAAACGGAACAATGACCATGACACACAAGCAACGCACCGACATGAAAACAGAATCAATAACACCTGAGGAAAGAGCCAAGGGGAGTGACAGATATAGGCAAGATAATCAAGGAGGTGATGGAGTCCAGGTGAGTGTCATGAGGCGCAGGTGCACGAGACGATGGGGACAGGTATGCAGAATAATCAGCAGCCTGATGACCTAGAGGCCGGAGAGGGAGTATACATGACACTGACAAGTAGTCCTGTGGTGTGTTTGCTTATGATCTTTGCTAATGATCTATTGCATGTATTAGAGATACCAAACATATTAACACTGATCCTCGTATCATTGTGAAGAGAAATGTTTTTTTTTTTTAAATCCTCCGCTTTTTCCGCTTTTCCGCTTTTCTTCATGACAGTGCCTTCAGAAAGTATTCATACCCATTGTCTTATTTCACATTTTGCTGTGTTACTGCCTGAATTAAAAATGGATTAAATATACAGTACCAGTCAAATGTTTGGACACACCTATTCATTCAAGGGTTTTTCTTTATTTTTACTATTTTCTACATTGTGAAATAATAGTGAAGACATAAACAATATGAAATAACACATATGGAATCATGTAGTAACCAAGAAAGTGTTAAACAAATCAAAATATATTTTAGATTTTAGGTTAGTAGCCACCCTTTGCATACTCTTGGTATTCTCTCAACCAGCTTCACCTGGAATGCTTTTCCAACAGTCTTGAAGGAGCTCTCACATATGCTGAGCACTTGTTGGCTGCTTTTCCTTTACTCTGCGATCCATCTCATCCCAAACCATCTCAATTGGGTTGAGGTCAGGTGATTGTGGCCAGGTCATCTGATGCAGCACTCCATCACTCTCCTTCTTGGTCAAATAGCCCTTACACAGCCTGCAGGTGTGTTTTAGGTCATTGCCTTGCTGAAAAACAAATGATAGTCCCACTAAGCGCTAACCAGATGGGATGGTGTATCACTGCAGAATGCTGTTGTAGCCATGCTGGTTAAGTGTGCCTTGAATTCTAAATAAATCACTGACATGGTCAGCACCACACCATCACACCTTCTCATCCATGCTTTACGGTGGGAAGAAAGTATCTTCTTATTGGTGTCCTTTAATAGTGGTTTCTTCGCAGAAATTAGACCATGAAGGCCTGATTCACACAGTCTCCTTTGAACAGATGATGTTGAGATGTGTCTGTTGCTTGAACTCTGGGAAGCATTTATTTGGACTGCAATTGCTGAGGCTGGTAACTCTAATGAACTTACCCTCTGCAGCAGAGGTAAACCTGGGTCTTCCTTTCCCGTGGCGGTCCTCATGAGAGCCAGTTTCATCATAGCTCTTGATGATTTTTGCGACTGCACTTGAATAAACTTTCAAAGTTCTTGAAATTTCCCGTATTGACTAACCTTAATATCTTAAAGTAATGGTGGACTGTCATTTATCTTTGTTTATTTGAGCTGTTCTTGCCATAATATGGACTTGCCAAATAGGGCTATCTTCTGTGTACCACCCCCTACCTTGTCACACACAACTGATTGGCTGAAACGCATTAAGAAAGAAAGAAATTCCACAAATTCACTTTTAAGATGGCACACCTGTTAATTGAAATGCATTCCAGGTGACTACCTCATGAAGCTAGTTGAGAGAATGCCAAGAGTGTGCAAAGCTGCCATCAAGGCAAAGGGTGGCTACTTTGAAGAATCTAAAATCGAAAATAGTTTTTGATTTGCTTTACACGTTTTTGGATAGTACATGATTCCATATGTGTAATTTCGTAGTTTTGATGTATTCACTATCATTCTAAAAAGTATAAAATAGTAATAAAAAGAAAATGAAATACAGAAATATCTAATTTACAGAAGTATTCACACCCCTGAGTCAACACATGTTAGAATCACCTGGCAGCGATTACACCGGTGAGTTATTTTGGGTATGTCTGTAAGAGCTTTGCACACCTGAATTGTACAATATTTGCCCAATATTATTTTTAAAAATTCTTCAAGCTCTGTCAAGTTGGTTGTTGATCATTTCTACACAGACATTTTCAAGTCAAGCCATAGATTTAAGCCAACTTAAGTTAAAGCTGTAGCTAAGCCACTCCATAACATTCAATGTCATCTTGGTAAACAACTCCAGTATATATTTGGCCTTGTATTTTAGGTTATTGTCCTGCTGAAAGGTGAATTTGTCTCCCAATGTCTGGAAAGCAGACTGAACCATTTTTTCTTGTAGGATTTTGCCTGTGCTTAGCTCTATTCCGTTTCTTTTTATCCAAACAATACCACCCTGATCCTTGGCGATGACAAGCATACCAATAACATGATGCAGTCACCGCCATGTATGAAAATGTAAAGAGTTGTACTCAGTGATGTGTTGTTGGATTTGCCCCAAACATAACGCTTTGTATTCAGTACATAAAGTAAACATTTTTACTGCAGGGTCAAGGGGTGTGAATACTTTGAAGGCACTGTATATATATATATATTACTCTGACGTTTCCTCTATCAGCAGCATGCCTGACCCTGAATTAGCTCTAGAATTGTTCTCGTCTATTTTCCATCTCTCTGGCAGACAAATATAGAACAAATCAGGCCTGGGTCAAGGCTAGAAAAACGGACTGTAGCTGATTTGCAGCTTTTCGGGCAATTGAAAAATAGATGGAAAATCTCGCTCCTTTCTAAGTTCTCAGACTCTGCTGGTGATCCGTAGACATTTTGGTAAACAGTTAATGCACCCTAGCGGGGAAATTCCTTTCCTTCCCTGTCTACGCAAGTTGTGTCAGACTGGCATCATTACTAAGAAAAATTAGGTAAGTGATGCTTTTAACAAGCATTTTACCTAAGCAGGCTTTTTATTTGAAAGAAATGGTGGTTTAATTTACCCTGGTCTGCCAGTCGACTGCTTGCCCCTCTCCCAGCCTCTAAATGACTTGATGGAAATTGTCAACTTCTAGTGAATCTTTGTTTTTGCTGTAATACTACTAGCCGGTTTTATGAAGTTGGCTTTAGCTAGCTCAGATAGGTTCCCAATCTAGCAAAAATCTATTTCAGGATATCAAGTTAGAGTATCTAGCTTGACTTGCCATCTTAGCTGGCTTGCCTACTGGCAAGGTTGGTAGAAAAGCAAGCAATAACTAAATAAGACTCACATTCCGTTCAATCTTTTACCCAGATTTTAGCAGAGATGCAGAGTAGCAAATGTAGTTTATTTAAAAAAAATAACCACCAGTCAGGAGGATACAGACAAGGGTTATGCTTAGATATGCAGAAAAATAGACAGAATTAAGCATAATGATTATTACTCTAGAATGCAGGACAAAACTGTTTTGGATGTTAGAAAAATTCAAAATTCTCAAATTTACAGACAATGGCTGATTTGCTTGAAGATCAAGATGTCGTCGAGGCAAACAAAAATGAACCGATTCAACATATCCCTCAGGGTGTCACTGACCAATGCTTGAAAGACTGCCAGTGAGCTTGATAATCCGAAGGGCATGACTAAATATTCATAGTGGCCACTAGGGGTGTTAAAGGCAGTCTTCCACTCATCTCCCTCTCTGATTCTCACCAGATTGTAAGCATTTCGTAGGTCCAGTTAGGTGAAGAATTGGGCCCCTTGGACCAACTCCAAAGTGGAGGACATCAGGGGTAGGGGGTAACCCTACCCTTTCCCACCTGGACAAAAGGAACACCTACGTGAGAATGCTATTCATTGACTACAGCTCAGTGTTCAACACCATAGTGCCTTCAAAGCTCATCACTAAGCTAAGGACCCTGGGACTAAACACCTCCCTCTGCAACTGGATCCTCCGCCCCCAGGTGGTGAGGGTAGGTAGCAACACATCTGCCACGCTGATCCTCAACACAGGAGCCCCTCAGGGGTGCATGCTCAGTTCCCTCCTGTACTCCCTGTTCACCCACAACTGCATGGCCTGGCATGACTCCAACACCCTCATTAAGTTTGCAGACGACACAACAGTGGTAGGCCTGATCACCAACAATGACGAGACAGCCTATAGGGAGGAGGTCAGAGACCTGGACGGGTGGTGCCAGAACAACAACAGAACAACAGCAAAAAGAGGACCAAGCACGCTCCCATTCTCATCGACAGGGTTGTAGTGGAGCAGGTTGAGAGCTTCAAGTTCTTTGGTGTTCACATCACCAACAAACTAACATGGTCCAAGCACACCATGACAATCATGAAGCGGGCACGACAAAACCTACTCCCCCTCGGGAGACTGAAATTTTGGCATGGGTCCTCAAAAGGTTCTACAGCTGCACCATAGAGAGCATGCTGACTGGTTGCATCACTGCCTGGTACGGCAACTGCTCGGCCTCCAACCACAAGACACTACAGAAGGTAGTGCGTACGGCCCAGTACATCACTGGGGCTAAGCTGCCTGCCATCCAGGAACTTTAAACCAGGCGGTGTCAGAGGAAGGCCCTAAAAATTGTCAAAAACCCCAGCCACCCCTGTCATAGACTGTTCTACCTGCTACCGCATGGCAAGCGGCCAAGTCTAGGAACAAAAGGCTTCTCAACAGCTTTTACCCCCAAGCCATAAGACTCCTGAACAGGTAATCAAATGGCTACCCAGACTATTTGCATTGTGTCCCGCCACTCCCCCACGCCAATATGAGGGCACAAGGCGAGACCCAGATGCAGACACAGGAGGCTTCTCAGGAGTCTTAAATGTTTATTAATCCAAAAAGGGGAAGGCAAGAGAATGGTCGTGTACAACCAAAAGGTCAAAACCAGTTCAGAGTCCAGTAAGTACCGAAGGGCAGGCATGCTCGAGGTCAGGCAGGTGGGAATGGAGTCGAGAAAACAGGCAAGGGTCAAAAACGGGAGGACTAGCAAAGAGAAGAGAAAAAGGAGTACGGGAAAAAACATGCTGGTTGACTTGACAAAGATACAAGATGAACTGGCACAGAGAGACAGGAAACACAGGGATAAATATACTGGGGAAAATAAGCGACACCTGGAGGGGGTAGAGACAATCATAAGGACAGGTGAAACAGATCAGGGTGTGAAAGCCAATCCCTCTTTTACGCTGCTGCTACTCTCTGTTTATCATCTATGCATAGTCACTTTAACTAAACATTAATGTACATATTACCTCAATTAGCCCGACTAACCGGTGCCCCCACACATTGACTCTGTACCTGTACCACAATAATGTTTTGTCATAATTTTTTTCTTTACTTATCTATTGTTTACCTAATACCAATTTTTTCCTTAAAAATGGCACTGCTGGTTAGGGCTTGTCAGTAGGCATTTCACTGTAAGGTCTACCTGTTGTATTCGGAGCACGTGACAAATAAACTTAGATCGTAATCTGGTTCAATCTTCTGTAGTCGATGCAGGGATGCAGGCCTCCATCCTACTTATCCACGAAGAAGAACCCTGCACCAGCAGGGGATGTAGAGGAGCGAATGAAACCTGCCTCCAGTGACTCCCGGATGTAAATGTCCATGACTGCTGCTTCAGGGGTCGAGAGGGAGAACAGACAACCCGGGGAGGTGTGGCTTCCTATAGGAGTTCTATGGCACAGTCGTAAGGACGATGAGGGGGGAAAGGTGGCGGCCTGCCTCTTACTGAAGGACTCCCAGAGGTCGAAGTATTCGGAAAGGAGAGCAGAAAAGTATTGGTCTTCAAGGGATGCAGGAGGACACGGCGAGGCTCTTGGTGGGGTCTTAGACATTTAGTCTGGCTGTCCTTACCCCAGTCTAGTAGGTTTCCCGTGGACCAGGAACTAGTGGGTTATGCAGCGCTAGCCAGGTGTACCCTAGGATAAGGGGGTTCTCGGAAGCAGTGATCAACAGAAAACGAAGAGTCTCAGAGTGGTTTACCCCAACCTGCAGTAGAATAGGTTTTGTCTGACATTCCGCCTGACTGGAGCCAAGGGGGGTTTGGGGTGCTCAGGAAACCGGAACGCTGGAGTGGTGTCAAAAGCGCGATGTCTCACCCGTTTCTGGATGTGGTTGTCAATCCTGATTGCCAGCATTATCAGGGACTCGAGGTCCTCTCCCAGTTCCCGAGTGGCCAGTTCATCTTTGATGAAGCTAGACAGACCCTGCTGGAAAGCGGTATCCAGTGCCTCCATATTCCACCCATTCTCAATCTGTGCAAATGTATATTAATTAAGGTGACAAGGACACACATTAACTAAGTATTTACTGAGAACATGTGGACATTATTTGTGGACAGGGCCTGTTTGAGAATACTGCCAAAGCCGTGCAAAAATGGGCTGTGCCGTTCTGGGTCTTCGTAACCCCTGAGTACACTTCACAGTTCTGAAAAGACTGTACAAAAATATTGAGATTTATAGACTTGGTGCACGCCATGTTTCCCGTTATAAATCAAACCCCTCCTGAAAATGTGTGCGCAGGAACGAGCTTTAAAACTGCCTGAAAAAAGCCCCATCATTCACCTTTTGTGGTGACAAGACAGTATCTAAAGGAAATAGCAATGGCGAACTTTCTTTTACAGTGACATTTGCTTTATCTGACCGTTTCTGACAGACAAAAACCATTGCAAATTGTTGTGGACCTTTTAAGCAGATTGTTTGAATTGAATCATGTTTAGCATTTACTTTTTCCCGAACCATATGCTGCACTGCCCGAGAATTCTGAAACAGTGTCTACTCAGATAATTTTTTATACTACAGTAGCCTGCAAAAGATCAACTGTCTGTTCACCTGTTAAATTCTACTGTATGTTATAAAGCTTGCGCCCGTTCGGAACCATAGAGCAAAAATGTTTAATCATTTATATGCAAAATTAAATGAGAGATGTGCATGGTAATTTGTTGAATGGGTACTTTGGGAATATGAACTGAACATGGCCATAGAAGGTGAGGAATCTATTCTGCAATAGTTATCATAACCATTGCAGAGAAATTAAATATTGGCTACTTGAGAAATTTGACATTACAGTATTCAGACGTAGCCTACAAATATCAATGAAAATGGTGACCCTCTGTTCTACCTTAAACTACACTTTAGATCGGATCGCATAGTGCAAAATACTTGAACTAGCTTATATCTTTACTACAGTGAGGTGGGTTGAATTAAGTGAGAGATGGGATGGATATCCTAACTTCTTGAGGCCTATAGGCTATTTCATGAGTACAGTCAGAAAAGGTGAGAAATGTATTTTGCAATTGATCATGGAAATGAAATAAATAATTGGAAATATGTAGATGCCTATTTCTAATTATTTTAGAATGAAAAAATAAAAATGAATGGATTTTCGCTGTGCATCTTGTTATTATACCAGTTTTTTTTGTTAGGAATAATTTCCCATTATATATTCAACATTTTCACAAGGCTACTTGCCTTCTTTGCTATACTTCAACCACTAGAAACTGTGCATATGCATAGTCTAAAGTTTGCGGAAGGATAAGCACATTCACAAGTTCAGTTTTTATAAATGCCAACCTTTGCTTGAAAACTGGCACACACATGCTTTGGGGCATATTTTGTGTGAAAGCAACGTTTATAAATGAGGCCCCTGGTACCTAGCTGTTAAAATGGCCCACAACTATCAATCTTTTGAACAAAGTGAATCATTTGCTGCAGCGAAATTACATATTTTCTTACCCATACACTTTCATGAAAAGGCAGGAAATGTGTGAGTACAAGTCAGCTCATTCCAACGGATATTTTAGATACTGCAATGGTTGTTGATGGCTTCACACCATCTCTTTCACAACTAGGTGTTGCAAATTCCAGGAACTTTCAATAAATTCTCTTGTTTTCCAGTAATCCTGGTTGAAGGATTCTGGATTTTTGCTTATTCTCCATTGATTCCGGGATACGTCCAACTGGATTTTCAGGGAAATCTGGAATGTTTTGGTTTTTACCTAGTCACAACATATTACTGTCACAGAAATTAATACAATGGCTCCCTTATGGCAGTTGTGTCTCTCATGGTAATTATTTACATTGACCTGAATACAAATGACAGCCTCTGCTATTAATGAAGTTGTTTGACATTGGCTCAAGTTCACTTCACTCCATTTACCAGTAGTTGTCCTGCACATGCAATGCATGGTAGAGTATGGTAGATATTGAAATCGTGGATGTCATACTAACAGTAAGTATTTTAAACAGGTTGGTCATTCATGCTTTTTTCGTACTTTTACCCCCCTTTTTCTCCCCAATTTGTAGTTAAAGTCTTGTCCCATCGCTGCAACTCCTGTACGGACTCGGAAGAGGCGAAGGTTGAGAGCCATGCGTCCTCCAAAACACGACCCTGCCAAGCCGCACTGCTCGCTTAACCCGGAAGCCAGCCGCACCAATTTTTATCAGAGGAAACACCATCCAACTGGCAACCACAGTCAGCTTACAGGCCGCCAGCCCGCCACAAGGAGTCGCTAGAGCGTAATGGGACAAGGAAATCCTGGCCGGCCAAACCCTCCCCTAACCCGAACGCTGGGACAATTGTGTGCCGCCTCATGGGTCTCCCAGTCGCGGCCGGCTGTGACACAGCCTGGGATCGAACCCGGGGCTGTAGTGATGCCTCAAGCACTGCGATACAGTGCCTTAGACCGCTGCGCAACTCGGGAGGCCTTATAAAACACTGTGTTTGTCAGAACAGTGCTCAAAAGGGAATTTACAATACCGTTTCACACTGTTCCTGTCTGAAAGTAAAAAAGTATGTGGACACCTGCTCATCAAACATTTCATTCCAAAATCATTGGCATTAATATGGAGTATTAATTACCCCTTTGCTGGTATAACAGCATCCACTCTTCCAGGAAGGCTTTCCACTAGATGTTGGAACATTGCTGTGGGGAATTGCTTCCATTCCACAAGCGTATTAGTGAGTTCGTGCACTGATGTTGGGCGATTAGGCCTCTCGCAGTCGGTGTTACTATTCATCTCAAAGGCGTTCTATTAGGTTGAGGTCAGGACTCTGTGCAGGCCAGTCAAGATCTTCCACACCGATCTCGACAAACCATTTCTGTATGGACCTCGTTTTATGCATGGGGGCATTGTCATGCTGAAACAGGAAACTGTTGTCACAAAGTTGGAAGCACAGAATCGTCTAGAATGTCATTGTATGCTGCAAAGTTAAGATTTATTTTCACTGGAACTAAGGGGCCTAGCCCAAACCATGGTAAACATCCTCAGACCATTATTGCTCCTCAACCAAACTTTACAGTTGACACTATGCATTCAGACAGGTAGTGTTCTCCTGGCATCCGCCAAACCTAGTCTGTCGGACTGCCAGATGGTGAAGCGTGATTCATCAATCCAGAGAACACGTTTCCACTGCTCCACAGTTGAATGGCGGCGAGCTTTACACCACTCCAGCCGACACTTGGTTTTGCGCATGGTGATCTTAGGCTTGTGTGTGGCTGCTCGGCCATGGAAACCGATTACATGAAGCTCCCAACGAACAGTTATTGTGCTGACGTTGCATCCAGAGGAGGTTTGGAACTCAGTAGTGAGTGTTGCAACCGAGGACACAAGATTTGTACACGCTTCAGCACTCGGTGATCCCGTTCTGTGAGCTTGTGTGGCTGTTGTTGCTCCTAGACATTTCTACTTCACAATAACAGCACTTACAGTTCACCAGGGCAGCTCCATCCCGGCAGACATTTGACGAACTGACCTGTTGGAAAGGTGGCATCCTATGATGGTGCCACGTTGAAAGTCATTGAGCTCTTCAGTAACGCCATTCTACTGCTAATGTTTGTCTATATAGGTTGCGTGGCTGTGTGCTCGATTTTATACACCTGTCAGCAACGGGTGTGGCTGAAATAGCCAAATCCAGTAATTTGAAGGCGTGTCCACATATGTTTGTATATAAAGTGTAGATCTGGATAGAAATCTGTGGTGAAAACTGAGCGGTGAGGTTTGTCTCGCTTGGTTGGTTTAGATTTGACCTCCCCTCAGATGATGATGGATTATGGCAGGCCCATTTTAGGTCTGTGTGGAAAAGTCAATTACGTTTCAAGACATGTATTTAAATACTGTAACAACTTGGTTGAGTTGTATCAGAGTATCCTTGAGAGAAACCTGGTTTTGACAGCCAGCCCCCCATAGCAAAGCATGTTCATTTCCCCCATGAAGAAGCTACATTTTGGGCAAGCGGCTCTTACATCCCCAGAGGTCGTCCGGACAGCACTGCAGTCGAGTTCCCAGCATGTAAAACTTAGCAATGCGTGTAATTGTTTTACTCTTCCGGCTGAGCATTAACAGATTGATGCTGTTCACGAAAGGCGCAAGGGAAGACGGAAACTGAAAATGACTATTACAAAAACAAATTAGAAATCAGGGCATCCAAGCAAATAATAACACCAAGAAAAAGAAAGAGATGAAACCTAAAGGATCACTTTTGCAGCAAGAGAGTATGTCCCCATTTCCAGTTGAGTTTGCGTCTACATTGTGTCTAAATGCTTAATGAACCTTGGGATCCTTGAGGTGCATAGAAGATCCAAACACAATATTTTGACACGGCCTCCTCCTCTCCCTATTAGGGTGGTTTGAACCTGAGGGCATTTAAATGCAAATCGCAAATTATAGAATAGAAAACTGAAGAAAGAATGGAAGCCCTGACCAGAAATATTTTGTGCTTCCCTCTATGCAGGCCCGCCAGGAAAGCGGGGAAGAAGAGGCCGGAATGGTGAACCTGGTAAGTGTGTGCACTCACAGATCTATTCCAAGTTGGCTGGACCTCCAAGTGAGATTTTTTTCTCTCTCCTGAGCTGACTCACCAACCTCAGAGCAGCCCAGACCCAGCCTTTTTGGGAGGAAACGTGTTTGTGGTGACACTCCTACAGATATGAAGTGCTATGAAAGGATACTATTTTGAATTAGCAGGGGAAATATATATAAATGACAGGCGTGCATCCTCACCGCAACGCACAGGGCTAATAGCGATAAAGGACATTAAAGCCTTGCACACTGCTATGTTGCGACTTCATGTTGGCCATGCACTGGACCAAAGGTGTTGCTCTCATAAAAAAACATTTGAATGGGAGGACAAAATGAGGTCCCTGTTTTTAGTAAGGTAGTGTTTAGGGTTTAACATAAGAACCACAGAAATCCAAGGAAGACATTGGACCACAGATCCTGGTTCAATAATTCAGCCGAGTTCAATTGTAGACGACTGTTTCTGAGATACTTCGGCATTGTTTAATGCAACCCTTCCAATAAACATATATTAATGTTAATTTCAAATGTAAATATTGTGTGAAAGTACTACACCAACACTTTTCAGGCAAATGCTGAGAATCAGAGTAACTTCCTGCAACTAAATCTACCAGAAACAAGCTAACACGTGTAGCGCATGTCCTCAGTGTCCTCAGTGGCACAGCGGTCTCTAAAGAGCAGACAATGCAAAACATAGGACGACAATCACTCGCATTGTGTTATGATAATTGCCTGTGGAGCTTGTTGTTAGGCCAACGGAAGCAAGCCAAATCTACAACACGTGGGTCACTGCGGTAGGGTCACCTACGGGCAGGTTAGAGAGGACACGTTTCATTTTTCTTCCTCATCTCAACCACAGATAACCTCGGGGGACTGTCATTCTCTACCAGAATCTCTGTAATGCCCACAAACTTCCGGACAGCTCGATCATCAGGGAACATTCCCATATGTCACACCTGTCTTAATAAAGGGATTAAAGCATGTGTACTTCTCATAGATTGCTGGGGTAAATCCAGGGTAAAGTAGTTCCTTGGTACAGATGTCAGAGACCTATACTGTACTGCATTATTGTCACCGAATGTAAAGATCTGTACCACCTACTTTTTAGAACTAAATGTTTCCCAGTATCAAATAACTTTCATTATTTAATCTGTGTGCACTATGCCTTATGGGGGTTGTAGAAGAAAGTGGGTATCTAAAAGCATGTTTAAGGTGTAGTTCTCCCCCCACAAATTAAATATGTGTTTGCATTGAAGTCAGTGATCTTGACAAGCGAACAAGCTTTCCTCCTGTTGTGTTTTTCCTAGAGAAACAAGTTCATTGAATGGGGAGAACAAATTGGAGAAAACTAAATTGTGTTTTGACAAACATTACTACTAAAAGGGACACTTCGTTAGGACTTGACTGTTTGTTTATAGTGAACCTATGGAAAGGAAGCTTAGACAGTTTGTGTCAAGAACATGTTATTAACCAGTTGGAGACTGCAGTTGTCTGAGGCAGACCTAGTGTGTGGTCAACATTGGACTGCATTATTTAGAAGTTTATTTTTCTTGTCTGTAAAATGTCACAGCTCTTTGAGAAGTTTCATAATTTATAACATTATACCTGCCCACACAGAACAGTTTTTTTTTATCGCTTTGGTGCATTTTGCACTAGTATGTGGTACATGTTCACAACTCTTCGTATTAAAATCTAAACAGGTCATCAAAATAGCTATGTTTCTAAACTCTAAGTACTTTTTCAATTGACTGAGTACAAAACAACATTCACAAAGTCAATTCTTTACAGCACCAAGTCACTCTTTCAATTTGCATACATATTCAATCGAATGATCTGGCGTTTCACAAAGCAATATTCACATTACTTTTGCTATGATTTTCTTGTAATATGTTAGCAATCCATTTAACTATCACTTAATCATACTGCTCAAAACTGATAACTACTGAATCAAAATAATTCTGTTACCAATAATACATGGATGTGGCTGTAAATACTACATCATCTTCCCCCATCACCCAGTGTGCATCAATACAATAGGACAAAGTGTAGAATCACCTACTCTATGTACTACCATTTGAAATTATGGAGTAGTGTACAATGCACTGCTGAAATACTTCGGTAAATTACAGTATATTCCACTCGTTATCTGAATTTCATTGATATACTGTAAACTGATTGTTTTAACTGATGATACTTTAGCAGTCACAAGTCACATAAAAGTTTCTTGTGCACTGTTGCATGGGGCAGAAATGGAAATACATACTGTACACCAGGCTACACCAATACCTTTTTACTATAGGCTTCTGCTTTACAATACATGCCGCAATATCCCTATATCGGACAATTTCCTCTACGTATGTACTATATAAGGATACTGAAACGGTAAGACTGACATTTTTCTCAACGTGCTCCAAACTTTACATTGGATACAAACAAATCCATAAAAAAAATTGGGTTGAGGTCAACTTGAAAAGAAGGTACATACTGGTACATAGTTAAACATTTTAAGGATGATATGAATCCTCTATTATTCCTTCTATTCAGCACTTCAAAAATATAATTGGATTAAATTGTTCTCATGCATTTTCCCAAAAATGTATATTTTGCATGTGTGTACTCCAATGAATACTAAATCAAAGGTTCTGAACATAAGACATGGGGCATTAGAACTGGTATCAGTTTGACCTTTGTACAAGGAGTTTTGAAAATATACCACTTCTGGAAAATGTCATAAATTACTTTTCCTTTCCCCCCCCCAAAAAATAAAGTTTGAACAAGTTATGGAAATTAAATTATTCATCATCAATAAAAAACGTTTACATTTAAATATGTTTTCAGTGGACTAGGCCCATGCAGCTGTCATCACTTCTGTAACCGTAATAGTGTTGGTTTCATGCATGTTAACATTAGAAGCCTCCTCCCTAAGTTTGTTTTATTCACTGCTTTAGCACACTCTGCCAACCCGGATGTTCTAGCCGTGTCTGAATCCTGGCTTAGGAAGACCACCAAAAATTCTGAAATCTCCATCCCTAACTACAACATTTTCAGACAAGATAGAACGGCCAAAGGGGGCGGTGTTGCAATCTACTGCAAAGATAGCCTGCAGAGTTCTGTTCTACTATCCAGGTCTGTACCCAAACAATTTGAACTTCTACTTTTTAAAAAGCCACCTCTCTAAAAACATGTCTCTCACCATTGCCGCCTGCTATAGACCACCCTCTGCCCCCAGCTGTGCTCTGGACACCATATGTGAACTGATTGCACCCCATCTATCTTCAGAGCTCGTGCTGCTAGGCGACCTAAACTGGAACATGCTTAAAACTTCTTATGGCTGCAATCCCGTTAACGGGATCGATATGACAACAGCCAGTGAAAGTGCAGGGCGCCAAATTCAAAACAACATAAATCTCATGATTAAAATTCCTCAGACATACATGTGTCTTATTCCATTTTAAAGGTAATCTTGTTGTTAATCCCACCAAAGTGTCTGATTTCAAATATGCTTTTCAGCGAAAGCACCACAAACGATTATGTTAGGTCACCACCAAGCCACAGAATAAGCACAGCCATTTTTCCAGCCAAAGATAGCAGTCACAAAAAGCACAAATAGAGATAAAATGAATCACTAACCTTTGATGATCTTCATCAGATGACACTCATAGGACTTCATGTTACACAATACATGTATGTTTTGTTTGATAAAGTTCATATTTATATAAAAAAAATCTGAGTTTACCTTGGCGTGTTACGTTCACTAGTTCCAAAAACATCCAGTGATTTTGCATAGCCACATCTATTCAACAGAAATACTAATCATAAATGTAGATGATAATACAAGTTATACACATGGAATTGTAGATATACCTCTCCTTAATGCAACCGCTGTGTCAGATTTTAAAAAAAACTTTATGGAAAAAGCAAGCCATGCAATAATCTGAGACGGCGCTCAAAACAAGTCAAATTAGCCGCCATGTTGGAGTCAACAGAAACCAGAAATTACATGATAAATATTCCCTTACCTTTGATGATCTTCATCAGAATGCACTCCCAGGAATCCCAGGTCCACAATAAATGCTTGATTTGTTCGATAATGTCCATTATTTATGTCCAATTAGCTACTTTGGTTAGCGCGTTTGGTAAACAATTCCAAAGTCACGAAGCGCGTTCACTAAAACGTGACGAAATGTCCAAAAGTTCCGTAACAGTCAGTAGAAACATGGCAAACGATGTAATGAATCAATCTTTAGAATGTTGTTAACATAAATCAGGTCAGCGGAGTCAATCACCACCTTCCGGAGACACCTGAAACCCCACCTCTTTAAGGAATACCTAGGATAGGATAAAGTAATCCTTCTAACCCCCCCCCCTTAAAAGAGTTAGATGCACTATTGTAAAGTGGATTCCACTGGATATCATAAGGTGAATGCACCAATTTGTAAGTCGCTCTGGATAAGAGCGTCTGCTAAATGACTTAAATGTAAATGTTAAATGTATAAATCTTGAATAACGTTCCAACCGGAGAATTACATTGACTTCAGATGAGCGATGGAACGGAGCTCACTCTCATGTGAACGTGCATGGTCAAAGAATGGTCACCTCATGGCACTGGTGACTAATTCTTCTCTCATTCGGCCCCCCTTCACAGTAGAGTCATCAGACAAAGTTCTACAGACTGTTGACATCTAGTGGAAGCCGTGGGAAGTGCAAACCCATTCATATCTCGCTGTAATTTCAAATGGGATCTTGGTTGAAAATCCACCAGCCTCAGAATTTCCACTTCCCGTTTGGAATTTTTCTCAGGTTTTTGCCCGCCATATGAGTTCTGTTATACTCACAGACATAATTCAAACAGTTTTACATTTACATTTTAGAAACTTTTAGAAACTTCAGAGTGTTTTCTATCCAATACCAATAATAATATGCATATATTAGCAACTATGACTGAGGAGCAGGCCGTTTACTCTGGCCACCTCTGTGCACCTTTCATCCAAGCTACTCAATACTGCCCCTGCAGCCATAAGAAGTTAACACCCCAGCCATCCTACAATCTAAGCTTGATACCCTCAATCTCACACAAATTATCAATGAACCTACCAGGTACCACCCCAAAGCCGTAAACACGGGCACCCTCATAGATATCATCCTAACCAACTTGCCCTCTAAATACACCTCTGCTGTTTTCAACCAAGATCTCAGCAATCACTGCCTCATTGCCTGCATCCGTAATGGGTCAGCGGTCAAACGACCTCCACTCATCACTGTCAAACGCTCCCTGAAACACTTCAGCGAGCAGACCTTTCTAATCGACCTGGCCGGGGTATCCCGGAAGGATATTGATCTCATCCCATCAGTAGAGGATGCCTGGTTATTTTTTTTAAATGCCTTCCTCACCATCTTAAATAAGCATGCCCCATTCAAGAAATTTAGAACCAGGAACAGATATAGCCCTTGGTTCTCTCCAGACCTGACTGCCCTTAACCAACACAAAAACATCCTATGGCGTTCTGCATTAGCATTGAACAGCCCCCATGATATGCAACTTTTCAGGGAAGCTAGAAACAAATATACACAGGCAGTTAGAAAAGCCCAGGCTAGCTTTTTCAAGCAGAAATTTGCTTCCTGCAACACAAACTCAAAAAAGTTCTGGGACACTGTAAAGTCCATGGAGAATAAGAACACCTCCATCCATCTGCCCACTGCACTGAGGATGGGAAACACTGTCACCACCGATAAATCCACTATAATTGAGAATTTCAATAAGCATTTTTCTACGGCTGGCCATGCTTTCCACCTGGCTACCCCTATCCCGGTCAACAGCACTGCACCCCCCACAGCAACTCGCCCAAGCCTTCGCCATTTCTCCTTCTCCCAAATCCAGTCAGCTGATGTTCTGAAAGAGCTGCAAAATCTGGACCCCTACAAGTCAGCCGGTCTAGACAATCTGGACCCTTTCTTTCTAAAATGATCTGCCGAAATTGTTGCAACCCCTATTACTAGCCTGTTCAACCTCTCTTTCGTGTCGTCTGAGATTCCCAAAGATTGGAAAGCAGCTGCGGTCATCCCCCTCTTCAAAGGGGGGGGACACTCTTGACCCAAACTGCTACAGACCTACAGTGGGGAGAACAAGTATTTGATACACTGCCGATTTTGCAGGTTTTCCTACTTACAAAGCATGTAGAGGTCTGTCATTTTTATCATAGGTACACTTCAACTGTGAGACACGGAATCTAAAACAAAAATCCAGAAAATCACATTGTATGATTTTTAAGTAATTAATTTGCATTTTATTGCATGACATAAGTATTTGATCACCTACCAACCAGTAAGAATTCCGGCTCTCACAGACCTGTTAGTTTTTCTTTAAGAAGCCCTCCTGTTCTCCACTCATTACCTGTATTAACTGCACCTGTTTGAACTCGTTACCTGTATAAAAGACACCTGTCCACACACTCAATCAAACAGACTCCAACCTCTCCACAATGGCCAAGACCAGAGAGCTGTGTAAGGACATCAGGGATAAATTGTAGACCTGTACAAGGCTGGGATGGGCTACAGGACAATAGCCAAGCAGCTTGGTGAGAAGGCAACAACTGTTGGCACAATTATTAGAAAATGGAAGAAGTTCAAGATGACGGTCAATCACCCTCGGTCTGGGGCTCCATGCAAGATCTCACCTCGTGGGGCATCAATGATCATGAGGAATGTGAGGGATCAGCCCAGAACTACACGGCAGGACCTGGTCAATGACCTGAAGAGAGCTGGGACCACAGTCTCAAAGAAAACCATTAGTAACACACTACGCCGTCATGGATTAAAATCCTGCAGCGCACGCAAGGTCCCCCTGCTCAAGCCAGCGCATGTCCAGGCCCGTCTGAAGTTTGCCAATGACCATCTGGATGATCCAGAGGAGGAATGGGAGAAGGTCATGTGGTCTGATGAGACAACAATAGAGCTTTTTGCTCTAAACTCCACTCGCCGTGTTTGGAGGAATAGAAGGATGAGTACAACCCCAAGAACACCATCCCAACCGTGAAGCATGGAGGTGGAAACATCATTCTTTGGGGATGCTTTTCTGCAAAGGGGACAGGACGACTGCACCGTATTGAAGGGAGGATGGATGGGGCCATGTATCGCGAGATCTTGACCAACAACCTCCTTCCCTCAGTAAGAGCATTGAAGATGGGTCGTGGCTGGGTCTTCCAGCATGACAACGACCCGAAACACACAGCCAGGGCAACTAAGGAGTGGCTCCGTAAGAAGCATCTCAAGGTCCTGGAGTGGCCTAGCCAGTCTCCAGACCTGAACCCAATAGAAAATCTTTGGAGGGAGCCGAAAGTCCGTATTGCCCAGCGACAGCCCTGAAACCTGAAGGATCTGGAGAAGGTCTGTATGGAGGAGTGGGCCAAAATCCCTGCTGCAGTGTGTGCAAACCTGGTCAAGAACTACAGGAAACGTATGATCTCTGTAATTGCAAACTAAGGTTTCTGTACCAAATATTCAGTTCTGCTTTTCTGATGTATCAAATACTTATGTCATGCAATAAAATGCAAATTAATTAATTAAAAATCATACAATGTGATTTTCTGGATTTTTGTTTTAGATTCCTTCTCTCACAGTTGAAGTGTACCTATGATAGCAATTACAGACCTCTACATGCTTTGTAAGTAGGAAAACCTGCAAAATTGTCAGTGTATCAAATACTTGTTCTCCCCACTGTATATCTATCCTACCCTGCCTTTCTAAGGTCTTCGAAAGCCAAGTCAACAAACAGATTACCGACCATTTCGAATCCCACCATACCTTCTCCGCTATGCAATCTGGTTTCAGAGCTGGTCATGGGTGCACCTCATCCACGCTCAAGGTCCTAAACTATATCTTAACCGCCATCGATAAGAAACAATACTGTGCAGCCGTATTCATTGACCTGGCCAAGGCTTTCGACTCTGTCAATCATCACATCCTCATTGGCAGACTCGATAGCCTTGGTTTCTCAAATGATTGCCTCGCCTGGTTCACCAACTACTTCTCTGATAGAGTTCAGTGTGTCAAATCGGAGGGCCTGTTGTCCGGGCCTCTGGCAGTCTCTATGGGGGTGCCACAGGGTTCAATTCTTGGACCGATTCTCTTCTCTGTATACATCAATGATGTCGCTCTTGCTGCTGGTGAGTCTCTGATCCACCTCTACGCAGATGACACCATTCTATATACTTCTGGCCCCTCTTTGGACACTGTGTTAACAACCCTCCAGACGAGCTTCAATGCCATACAACTCTCCCTCCGTGGCCTCCAATTGCTCTTAAATACAAGTAAAAGTAAATGCATGCTCTTCAACCGATCACTGCCTGCACCTGCCCGCCCGTCCAACATCACTACTCTGGACGGTTCTGACTTAGAATATGTGGACAACTACAAATACCTAGGTGTCTGGTTAGACTGTAAACTCTCCTTCCAGACTCACAACAAACATCTCCAGTCCAAAGTTAAATCTAGAATTTGCTTCCTATTTCACAACAAAGCATCCTTCACTCATGCTGCCAAACATACCCTTGTAAAACTGACCATCCTACCGATCCTCGACTTCGGCGATGTCATTTACAAAATAGCCTCCAATACCCTACTCAATAAATTGGATGCAGTCTATCACAGTGCCATCCGTTTCGTCACCAAAGCCCCATATACTACCCACCACTGCGACCTGTACGCTCTCGTTGGCTGGCCCTCGCTTCATACTCGTCGCCAAACCCACTGGCTCCAGGTCATCTACAAGACCCTGCTAGGTAAAGTCCCCCCTTATCTCAGCTCGCCGGTCACCATAGCAGCACCCACCTGTAGCACGCGCTCCAGCAGGTATATCTCTCTGGTCACCCCCAAAACCAATTCTTAATTTGGCCGCCTCTCCTTCCACTTCTCTGCTGCCAATGACTGGAACGAACTACAAAAATCTCAAACTGGAAACACTTATCTCCCTCACTAGCTTTAAGCACCAGCTGTCAGAGCAGCTCACAGATTACTGCACCTGTACATAGCCCATCTATAATTTAGCCCAAACAACTACCTCTCCCCTACTGTATTTATTTATTCATTTATTTTGCTCCTTTGCACCCCATTATTTCTTTGCACATTCTTCCACTGCAAATCTACCATTCCAGTGTTTTACTTGCTATATTGTATTTACTTCGCCACCATGGCATTTGTTTTGCCTTTACCTCCCTTATCTCACCTCATTTGCTCACATTGTATATAGACTTGTTTTTCTACTGTATTATTGACTGTATGTTTGTTTTACTCCATGTGTAACTCTGTGTTGTTGTATGTGTCGAACTGCTTTGCTTTATCTTGGCCAGGTCGCAATTGTAAATGAGAACTTGTTCTCAACTTGCCTACCTGGTTAAATAAAGGTGAAATAATAAATAAATAAATAAAATTGTAAAACACTATAACCTCAGTCACCTCAGAGAGTGATAACAAATTTCCCTGTCATGTGAGTAACAATGAAGCCAGCGACCTTAAATTGTCACATGGTGAAATACTGTTGTCAATTACAGTGTGGGAAGAAACACATAGAAACAAATGACAAGCATTGCCAGTTTGGAAGTGATAACAAATGGTGAATAATCATGCTGGATTGAATTGCTTTCATGATGGATTGTTTTAAGTGCTCTTAGCAACCATGGAATATCCCATGGTTCTTATGGGTTATGTATCAGTGTTCACATGCAGGCAGATATATAGAAGCGTATACAATGGACCGTAGTTCATTTGTGGTTCGTAAATTAGAGGGAATTAACCCTTCCCTTATTTTCGATTTGGCTGCCATCGTTTATACCTTTTAAAAAAAGATAGGGGTGTGGATCAGAAAACCAGTCAGTATCTGGTGTGACCACCATTTGCCTTATGCAGCGTGACACATCTCCTTCGCATAGAGTTGATCAGGCTGTTGATTGTGGTCTGTGGAATGTTGTCCCACTTCTCTTCAATGGCTGTGCGAAGTTTCTGGATATTGGCTGTAACAGCATACTGTCGTACAAGTCGATCCAGAGCATCCTTAACATACTCAATGGATAACATGTCTGGTAAGTATGTAGGCCATGGAAGAACTGGGACATGTTTAGCTTCTAGGAATTGTGACAGATCCTTGCGACATGGGGCCGTGCATTATCATGCTTCAGCATGAGGTGATGGCGACGGATAAATGGCTTGACAATGGGTCTCAGGATCTCATCACGGTATCTCGGTGCATTCAAATTGCCATCAATAAAATGCAATTGTGTTCATTGTCTGTAGCTTATGCCTGCCCATACCATTACCCCACTGCCACCATGGGGCACTCTGTTCACAATGTTGATTTCAGCAAACCGCTCGCCCACACAACGCTGTCTGCCATCTGCCCGGGACAGTAGAAACCAGGATTCATTCTTGAAGAGCACACTTCTCCAGCGTGCCAGTGGCCATCGAATGTGAGCATTTGCCCACTGAAGTTGGTTATGACGCCACCTATACTATTATTATACCTTTATTTCAACAAGGAACACAGACTGAGACCAAGGTCTCTTTTACAGCTGGGCCCTGCTTATACATGTTTACACATACAGTTTAGGTACAATGATTAAGAAACTACACAAGACAAACAAAACTATCACAGATAACACAAAAAATTACAGCAACAGATTACATTTACACATAGGTTATTCCCCTAACAGCACAAGACCTTGCATTACCCGAAACAGTTACAAGCAATTCAAAAATAAAAATCCTCCAATAAATATTTTAAATGGGCAAGGGAGACAAGAGTCAAGTTTAAGTTTAGGCAGCCATACCCAAATTTCTCCAACCCCATCCCTCATTGTTGTTTGAACTGCAGACTGAACGTTAATGCTGGAATACAACCAAGAACCAAGTCAACAACATACCGCCTTTTTACAAAAAAAGCCATAAGATAAGTAACCCTACTCAACGAACGATAAAACAATGTAATTGAACTGCAGCCGGAACGCTTTATACTTAACCTCAGTCACAAGGAAGACCAGTGAAAAAAGGCGTATTTAAAAAAATCCCACCGTTTTTTTGGCTGGGCTCCCCTAATAAGAGCCGAAGACCAATAATGATTTGTAGGGTTCTGAAGTGAGGCCTGAAGTGCTATGGTGCAGATCCCTTTGAGAACTAGTGATTGAGAAAGAAAGTATCACCTCGCAAAAAGGGGTACATTTAACAAGCTTGCAAACTCTTGTAGCAGTGAAATCATGAGACACCTCCAAAAGTAAGTAATGTGACCACCCCAGCCCCTGTCATTGTTGGCCCACAGTGTTGAAAGTAAATACTACGGATAAGCATTTTGTCTCGCTGCCAGGGTTATATGCCTCGGGTATAAATAAAGCTGTGATTTTGCAGTTATGCAGAAATATAATGTATTGATGTAGTGGTTATTGAAACTGGGTATGTCTTGTCTGTCTTTTATATTTCAACTTTCGGTATGCAGTACATTAATGAATGTGTATATTTAAAATATTTTGGGATATCTGTGGAAGTGTTTCCTGTACATGTGCTTATGTACTGGGGGGATATTGCCTGGCTACCCACACTCCTTGCTCTGGCCAAACGCTATGCCACGCCCACAGACGTTAGTTTCTTAATGAGTCTATATCTGAGTACCTCCCCGACCCTTCACTGAATGCGAACACATTCAGGGATGTCTGATTGGTCCAGAAACCGATGGGTTGAGCCAGAGCTAGAACACACGTGGCGGTTTAAAAATTCGTCATTGGCTTTGATACTTTGATTGGTTAAAGACGACCCAATCGCTGATGACTTTGTTTTGTACAACGTCCCTCGTGCCCCTCGTCACCACAAACTACTTCAATGATGGCAGTCTCAGACAAAAGTATGTAGCAAACAGAGCAGCAAATTTTTGGGGGGGAATCGTCAGACTAGAGGGGATATGGATCTGAGTGACATTTGAATATATTGTTTATGTTGGACCTCTGAAAAAGTGTATTAACTTTAGCTCTGTTGTGTTTATTCTTTTTCAGGACCTCCTGTAAGTATACATGACTTCATGACTTCACAGCCTCTCTGGGTGTGGTATGTATGACTCAAAGGTACAAAACCTCTCAACAGATGCAGATCAATTGATCAAGGGAAACCATGCACTATTGCAACCTACTGTCTGTACCGTAACGCCTAATAAAACACCAGATCATTCTGGTAATGTTGATATAGTGTGTGATATCAGAAATGCCAAATTAGAGCAAAGTACTTACATTTTATTTTCCAAGTAAAGTTATTTTGTGTTGTACCCACTGAATGGCAAATCTGGCAAATCCAGCAAATTCAACCACAATTAGTGTGCGCTGTATATCAACCTTTCAGTTTTCCCAACTTATCTGACTGTATGATTAAAATCAGACTTTCATCCATACCTTCCTCTAATAGGGAACATCTAGCGAAGCATGGTTTGCAATACCCCACTACCAACCCCTCTTGCTGCCAGCCCCCTGCACCCAAAATAAGTGTCTCGCTTCATTATGTGCCAAGTGATCACAGAATCACTCGACCTCCACTGAAGGAAAACTCTTGTTTCTGAAGATCAAGACTGTCAAATCAAAGTTCATTGGTTGCGTACACAGTTTACCAGATGTTATAGCGGGAGCAGCGAAATGCTTGTGTTAATAGCTTCTAACAATGCAGTAAAATGTCAAACAAGTACACACACAAAAAAATCAAGAAATGTCAGAACGAATCCAATTAACAACCCAAATACCACAGTAACAGTAATCCAAATGCAATCTATACGTATATACACCGGATTAATTTACACAAGATATATTAAGAATGATATGTACAGCAGTAGATATATTACAGTGAGCTATGTCAAGAATCCAGTACATAAATAAACATGTGGTGTGTATAAATAGTGCAACTAAAATGCAATGTACAGTAGTAGAAATATTAGAATGAGCTATGTCGAGAACACAGTATTTAAATACACAGCACAAAATACCATGGCAAAATTGATAGAATTGCAGGAAATGAGTTAAACAGTATGGACAGTATATTAATAGAAAAGGTGTGTACAGCAGTAGTTATGTAGGATGAGCCATGACCAGAATACAGTATATACATATAAAGTGAGTAAAATAGTATGTAAACATTATAAAAGTAACCAGTGTTCAATGACTCAGTCTCTAAGGTGCAGAGTAGAGTACTACAGTGGGTCTCCCTTTAAAAGTTGCGTCATACTGCAGCACAGCTTGCGGGGTGAGAAGGCATCTTTGAGAAGCTAAGTTATTAACATGACATGGAGCTGTAGGCCTAAGAGACTTGTTTTCTGTAGCTGTTTTAGAGGAACTTACTTATTGGCATACAGGCCAACTTCAATATACCGTATATCAATCAATCAATCATTCATTCACTTGTGCATGTCATCACACAGCATACAAGTCATCCATGTCTTTAAATACATAAAAGTATTTTAGTTATAAAATGAAATAACAAAGAGAGCCTTGAATATTTAAACAATGAATAAACCTCAACATGTCAGCTAAAGCGATTTTAATTCAGGGATGCATTTGACTGTTTTTAATATTGGCTGTACTAGAGACTGTAAAACCTTATTTTGTTAGAACAGACTATATGGGATATTTTTGGGGAGAATTAGATTCATTAATTTCAATAATATTATGGTGATTCTGTTCCAAGAATTTTTTTTAATGCATTTTACAGTAGCCTATGTAGTCCTCAGGGTTTCCATTAGGAAAATATGGCGCTGTACAACGTGACCGGTCGGGATTAGGCCTAGGCTACTAAGTGAAGAGCAAAATGATCCTAACATTTCCACACCCTAATTATAGGCTAACCAACACCAGACCCCATGCTTGTCTCAGAGCAGCACAAAACAGTGCTGAAATAGTTGACCACACACGGGTAGGCTATTGCTTCTAATCCTATTATATCAATTGGATGACTTTATGGAGTTTCAGTGAGCAACAATTTCTTGCCTTCATTAGCCTACTTTATTCCAATATTTCTGTTATAGAGTGATATTTAGTCCCATAGTAATTCGTAATGGATCCATCCAGATGTGGTTTGAAAACAGTGCATTTGGTGGGCTATGCAAAAGAGATGGGAGAAGTGACATGCCTCGCAAACCCCATGAATACATTTACTCGCAAACACCCATGAATACATTTAAAGTCCCTAAACTCGGCAAGAGTCTATTATCCTGCTGATAGCCCATCAAGGGTGAAAGGCTTCTTTTGTATTCTTAAAAGAACTCCAGCACAGAGAAGAGAAAGGAGCCTTAAATAATTAAACAATGAATAAACTGCAACATGTCAGCTAAAGCGATTGAATTCATGAATACATTTGACTGTTTTTAATATTGGCCATCAACCAAAAACACAGCATCTACCGTGTTAGAAATACATTATTGAATTAGATTTAAAAAAGGCATGTTCATTAGGCTACTGTGCAGTGTATTTAAATACAATAATACCCTACCCTCCTTCTTGATCTCCTTCTTGGCAAGAGTCTATTGTCCTGCTAATAGCCCATAATGCGTGGATGGCTTCTTTTCTATTCCAACGTATTGAATGAATGTTTGCAGAGTTCACAACCTACTACACTTGTGAAAAACAATTGTTTGAAAACATGTTTTCAAAATGCCTCCAGCTGTCCATCACTACTGTAAACCGAGAACAATGAGAATAGGCAATAGAAGCAGGAACAGCATAGGGCTGAGTGACTTACTCCTTCCTGGCTTTCGTTCAAAATAAGTTATATTATTTAAACGGAGTCTGGTGCTCTCTAATGTGTGGATAGGCCACTGGGAGTAAACAGATACCAGACTGCACTCTGGTCAAAGAGTGATGACAGACACAGAAGCCCAGTCTAGGAGTTTAATGATGAACCAGAGTATACATGTGATCTGTGTACAGAGGGAAACAGGATAAAATAAACATAAAATGACTACAATGTAAGTCCAATAAACTATATTACATTAAACACTAATGTCAACAATCTCTATACACAATTGACAATAAGAGAAAAATAACACACCATAATTCCTCTCAACAGAATTAACATTACAATTACACCAACTGGTAGGCTAATCACACAATTGTACAACACGGTAAGAGAACTGGTGAAGAAAGTTACCCCTCTACATATACATTTCTTGTATTTACATATAACAATAGCAACAGGAATATTATAAAAGTGAAATAAGTCTTTGTTCTGACTTACATTTGGTCAAAAACGCACAAATATCCTTGCAAATGAAAATGGTCTGATCTCCACAAAAGCCAACCCTAAGAAATACGTTTCGTTAGTTGCCATGGTGAATAATCCAATAATAATTGGTAGGACACATAAAGGAAACATCAAAGAGTTTACGTTTTATTAAATATGATCAGAAAGGATGTTGGTACTTATTCTGATGCAAAGCCACCAATGAGTGAATCATCCAGCTTTATGCTGACAAATCTTAATTGAACTCTTTCCTTCTGTTTCTTCTTCTCATCAGAAAGGGACTCTGTGTTTCAGGGGCTATCACTCTTTCACACTGTGGTAAATAAAGACTGTTTGTTAATTAGAATGATTTATGTTTTTAGAGGTAGAGAAACCAAAAGCCCACCATGTCTATTTTTCGAAAATCATCAGGCCACAGGTCAAGTGTAATTGCACCATTGTATTTACCCAAGTTCTCTCTTAACTCCAGTGGCACTGGCAGCTATTTGTTGGTTGTTGCCTGATGCAGGACTCCAGTGTCAGAGAAGAGAGACTCTCGGACTGAAACATTCACACCTCCATTGATTTAGGAAAAGATAGCAATTTGTGCAACAGTTTAGACTACCGATAGAGCAGCGTTGTAACTCCCCCTTGTGATAGTGTGGTGCAATGAATGACACAATTTACTACAATCTGCCACCATATACCACAAACGGTCACTGTAGGTGGTAGAACCACTGTAGGTGGTAGCTGGCTAGTGACAGTGTCTAAGGTTCATAGATGCTGTTTATCAGTCTCTCAGTCCTAGCTTTGACTTTGATGCACCGGTACTCTCTCCGGCTTCTAGATGGTAGCGGAGTGAACAGGCCGTCGCTCGGCTGGCTGAGAACCTTGAAGATCTTCTTGATCACCGGGTGCTGTAGATGTCCTGCAGGGCATCACCCTCTGTAGAGCCCTGCGGTTAATGTCATCTGACAGTGCAGGGGCAGAAGTGGTAATAGGGTCAAACAGGCATGTGCTCTGTTAAAATAATTTATGGAGTTGGGAGGGAAAGGCGATTTGAATAGGTAAAATAACATATGCCGAACAAGCCATAAAAGTAGTAAGTTAATCGGCTGGGAAATTGACTGAGAACATATTCTAATTTACAGCAACAACCTGGGGAATTGTTACAGAGGAGAGGAGGGAGGATGAATGAGCCAATTGTAAGCTGAGGATGAGTAGGTGACCATGATGGTATGAGGGCCAGATTTGGAACTTAGCCAGGACACCGGGGTTAACACCCCTACTGTTACTATAACTGCCATGGGATCTTTAGTGACCATCCGAAAGACGGAACCCTACACAATCACTGCCCTGGGACATTTTCTTTAGACTAGAGGAAAGGGTGCCTCCTAATGGCCCTCCAACACCACTTCCAGCAGCATCTGGTGTCCCATCCAGGGACTGACCAGGAACAACCCTGCTTAGCTTCAGAAGCAAGCCAGCAGTGGGATGCAGGGTGGTATGCTGCTGTCAAATGTTGACAAAGTCACTATGGACAGCCGGGATTCCAGTATGGAAGGGCTGGCGTCTTTGCAGTCCCATGTTTAAAGGGGATGAAAGGAGATTTTAAAATGTATTTAACTTTTATTTAGACAGAAAAAGGATCTTGATGGTCAAAATCCTGCTTCGAAAATAAATATAAGTATCAGGTTTTAAAAGAATGTCAGTCAGGGATCTCACGTGGTTTCTCATTCATTATGCCTACCCGGGCTTGCAGAGAACACATCTCTATGCATATTTGATAAGCTCCCTTGAAACATTGGTTAATATGTACCCAGTGTTCTGAACAAAATGGACCCTGATGCATTCATTACAAACCCTTCTGCCTAGCTTAAGTGTAATTCAGCACTGATGAATAGAAAGGGACCTGTCGTTTCAAATGGGTCTGTTTACTCAGAAATTGTTAGGACAGATTTAATTTATGCTAATATAAAGCATTAAAACATGGAAAAGAGATTCACTATGCTTCCCCCACTCCTCCCCTTGATTATCTACATACTGTAGATCTTGTAAGTAGATCATGGTTCATTAGGTGATGATGGTTTATTATAGGGAATGCAAAGTAGGACATATTTTCTTGTCTTCAAGAGAGATTAGAAAAGCATTTTCTGACTCAGACGAGGAAAGAGTAGTTTGGCTGCAACTAGTTGAAACAAAAGACAGAGGTTTTTGTATATAATTTTGGATGGAAGGAAACAACACATTCACTTCGCTGATCCTCAACACAGGGGCTGAGCACCCCACAAGAGTGCTCAGCCCCCTCCTGTACTCCCTGTTCACCCATGACTGCGTGGCCACACATGCCTCCAACACAACGATAATGTTTGCAGACGACACAACCAACAATGATTACCAACAATGACGAGAGTCTACAGGGAGGAGGTGAGGGTTCTGGCGGCGTGGTGCCAGGAAAATAACCTCTCCCTCAATGTCAAGAAAACGAAGGAGCTGATCGTGGACTTCAGGAGACAGCAGAGGGAACACGCCCCCATCGACATTGACGGGACTGCAGTGGAGAAGGTGCTCCTCTGCGTACAAGTTCCTCTGCGTACACATCACTGACAATCAAATGGTCCACCCACACAGACAGTGTGGTGAAGAAGGCGCAACAGTGCCTCTTCAACCTTATGAGGCTGAAGAAATTAGTCTTGGACTCTAAGACCCTCACAAAGTTTTACAGATGCACAATCAAGAGCATCCAGTCAGGCTGTATCATCACCTGATACGGCAACTGCACCGCCCGCAACCGCAGGGCTCTCCAGAGGGGGGTGTGGTCTGCCCAATGCATCACCGGGGGCCCACTGCCTGCTCTCCAGGACACCTACAGCACTCAATGTCACAGGAAGGCCAAAAAGATCATCAAGGACATCAACCACCCGAGCCATGGCTTGTTCACCCCGCTATCATCCAGAAGGCAAGGTCAGTACAGGTGCATCAAAGCTGGGACCAAGAGAAAAACAGCTTCTATCTCAAAGCCATCAGACTGTTAAATAGCCACCACAAGGTGGTCTCCACCCAATACCTTGCCCTGAACTTAATCACTGTCACTAGCCGGTTACTCAACCCTGCACCTTAGAGGCTACTGCCCTATGTACATAGACATGGAATCACTGGTCATTTTAATAATGTTTACATACTGTTTTACTCCTTTCATAAAGATCAAATCAAATTGTATTAGTCACATGCGCCAAATACAACAGCTTACTTACGAGCCCCTAACCGAGATAAAAGTAACAAGTAATTAAAGAGCAGCAGTAAAAAATAACAATATATACAGGGGAGTGCCGGTACAGAGTCAATGTGCGGGGGCACCGGTTAGTTGAGGTAGTATGTACATGTAGGTAGAGTTAATTAAAGTGACTATGCAAAGATGACAGAGAGTGGCAGTGGTGTGGAGAGGGGAGGGGGGGGGGGCAATGCGAATAGTCTGGGTAGCCATTTCACTAGATGTCCAGGAGTTTTATGGCTTGGGGGTAGAAGCTGTTTGGACCTAGACTTGGCACTCCGGTACCGCTTACCCTGTGGTAGCAGGGAGAACAGTCTATGACTAGGGTGGCTGGAGTCTTTGATCATTTTTAGGGCCTTCCTCTGACACCACCTGGTATAGAGGTCCTGGATGGCAGGAAGCTTGGCCCCAGTGATGTACTGGGCCATTCGCACTACCCTCTGTAGTGCCTTGCGGTCGGGGGCCGAGCAGTTGCCATACCAGGCAGTGATGCAACCAGTCAGGATGCTCTCGATGGTGCAGCTGTAGAACCTTTTGAGGATCTGAGGACCAATGCCAAATATTTTCAGTCTCCCGACGGGGAATAGGTTTTGCTCACTTTACGACTATCAGGGTGTGCTTGGACCATGTTAGTTTGTTGGTGATGTGGACACCAAGGAACCTGAAGCTCTCAACCTTTTGGCAAACTCCAAGTGGGCTGTCATGTGCCTTTTACTAAGGAGTGGTTTCCATCTGGCCACTGCCGTAAAGGCCTGTTTGGTGGAGTCCTGCAGATATGCTTGTCCTTCTGGAAGGTTCTCTCATCTCCACAGAGGAACTCTGGCGCTCTGTCAGAGTGACCATCGGGTTCTTGGTCACCTCCCTGACCAAGGCCCTTCTCCCCTGATTGCTCAGTTTTGCCAGGTGGCCAGAACATTTTCCAGGTGGCCTAGAACATTTTCCATTTAAGAATGATAGAAGCCACTGGGTTCTTAGGGACCTTCAATGCTGCAGAAATGTTTTGGTACCCTTCCCCAGATCTGTGCCTCGACACAAATGCTGTCTTCGAGCTCTACGGACAATTCCTTCGACCTTATGGCTTGGTTTTTGCTCTGACATGCACTGTCAACTGTGGGACCTTATATAGACAGGTGTGTGCCTTTTCAAATCATGTCCAATCAATTGAATTTACCACAGGTGGACTCAAGTTGTAGAAACATCTCAAGGATGATCAATGGAAACAGGATGCACCTGAGCTCAATTTCGAGTCTCACAGTAAAGGGTTTGAATACTTAAAGGGTATTTCTGTTTTTTATTTTGAATACATTTGCAAATATTAAAAAAGAAATCTGTTTTCGCTTTCTCATTATGGGGTATTGTGTGTAAATTGTTTAAGATTGTATTTTATTTAATCAATTTTAGAATAAGGCTGTAAAGTCACAAAATGTGGAAAAAGTCAATGGGTCTGAATACTTTCCGAATGCACTGTATATATACTGTATTTTACTGTATTCCAGTCAATGACACTCCCACATTGCTCGTCCTAATATTTATATATTTCTTAATTCCATTCTTTTACTTTTAGATTTGTAAAATCTAAATATTTGTATGTGACCAATTGTAACGATGTGTGCCGATGTGTGTTCAGGGAGTGAGCGTTTTAATAAATAAATTAAACCAACACGTAACACAAACAATGCACAGACATGACCCAGGAACAGAAACAATAATGCCTGGGGAAGGAACCAAAGGGAGTGACATATACAGTGGGGCAAAAAAGTATTTAGTCAGCCACCAATTGTGCAAGTTCTCCCACTTAAAAAGATGAGAGAGGCCTGTAATTTTCATCATAGGTACACTTCAACTATGACAGACAAAATGAGAAAACAAATCCAGAAAATCACATTGTAGGATACTTATTTTCCACCATAATTTACAAATAAATTCATTAAAAATCCTACAATGTGATTTTCTGGATTTTTCTCATTTTGTCTGTCATAGTTGAAGTGTACCTATGATGAAAATTACAGGCCTCTCTCATCTTTTTAAGTGGGAGAACTTGCACAATTGGTGGCTGACTAAATACTTTTTTGCCCCACTATGTGTAATTCAGTGTTATCAGTGTAATTAAGTCAACATTCAGATGGATATGGACAAAGATAGACTATGGAATAAGATTGTGAGAGGGTTTACTTAATAATATGTTATTAATGTTGGATCATACATTGGGGCACTGTATCACTGTAGATCTGGGAAAAATCCTTACAAACACATACTGTTAAATGGTCCAACAATGTATCTTAAAGTGAAGCCACTAATGTCCAATCTGCTGATGAAAAAGCAGTTTTTGGTCAAAAAAATCTCCAGAACAGTTATTCAGAGGTGGGACAAAGTCACTATTATTAAAGTCACAAGCTAATCACAAGGTCTGAGTCTCTAGTCGAGTCCCAAGTAGAACTGGTCGAGTCTCCAAGTCAAGTTTTTTCAAGTCAAGTCAAGTAAAAAAAAAAATTATATAAATGCAATGACAAATGGTTGTCTATTTATTGAGGCTACCAGACTGTCCTTACATTTTTTGGCCTACAACATATCTACAACATATTTTGATGATGTAATAATTGATTTTAACAACAAATTCCAAATGCATGCTTCATGTCATTTTGATATACCACAAGCCCAGTAGGCCTATGCTAGTAATTGTTGCTAGTTGCCACATTGCTGGTGAGTTGACAAATTATTTGGAGCTGCATATTTATTTACGGCAATCCTCTCTCCCTACAATCCTATAGCCTCTCTGCACCCAATCCTATAGCTATACAGCAAATCAGCAATCTGTTGGCTAGCTCACCCAAACTGTGTTTTATGTACAGTTTGATTGTCCAATCAGAGGGCAGAGTGTGTGTTTCTCTAGCCAATCTGTTGCAAAACAAATGTTTTGCAGGTGCGATGCTGCGGCTACTGTCTCTGGCTGCATGGACACTGCCACAAAATGAGTGACAAAATGTTACAAGACCTGGCCAGATAATTTAAAGTCATCGAGTCCCGATGCTCCAAGTCCAAGTCAAGTCTGAAGTCAACAAATGTGTGACTTGAGTCAGACTCGAGTCTAAGTCATGTGACTTGAATCCAGACCTCTGTAGGTAACTCTCCAGGGTTGTTCACTGTGTTTGTACCCTTCCTCATTTTTTAAAAGGGTAATCTTAGAGCATCTTAAAGCATTGTAAAAGCTCACGTCACTAAGTGTGCACACCATTTAGCAGGAACCATAACATAAAACTCAGTCTCGAACCAACCGTCTCTTCTATATTAACCAGCACCACCCACCTAGATTTTATACTGTAAACTTAATATTGTATATTTGAACACTCAATATTCTGCAGCACCTCCTACTGGAATTTGATCTATCTACACTAAAGCTATTCATTTTGTCTCCCATCCAGGATTTTAACCAAGCCCAGCTTAGTTTTAATATTTGTCACTGACTACTATTATTGTGCTATCGTGATAATTATTCTTCAGATATCTCTTAATAACTAAATATATTCACTGTTGCTTTTTCAAAATCATTCCAAAGAGTAGATTTCACAAAGCAAATTAAATGTAACCATATTTTATACGTCATATATCATAAATGGGATTATTTTGGCCTATAAAGCATTTGCAAAGTCATCAATAGCTATTGTTTCAATTCAACCCAGGGTTCAACTGAAAATAGACAATACATACTGTATAGGCCTTGGGTTTCAAGCTTTGGTCGATTTCAAATGTAATCTTCAAGTTAATCATTAATATGTATTAAAGAATAGGACAAAATAAAGTCAAACGTTATTTAAAGTGCATTTAACATTTGATTAGATTAGATGTAGTCCTATTCTTTAACTATCATTTTTGGTTGAGATGGAGACGTGAATCCAACATATCAACTATACATTTTTAGTCAAACTGAATATTCAATTGTGTTTGGTTGTCAACACAACCAAATATCAACATTTGAAGAGAAGAATCTTCTAGTTCCATCTGTGCCACTGACTTGGTATGGCTTTAATTCCAGTTTTTCTATAAATTAATAATCGATATGTTGGATTCACGTCTCTATCTCAACCAAAAATCTAAGTTAAAGAATATAACTAAATCAAATCGAACTTTAAATGTACTTGAAATAAAGTTTAATTTGATTTAGTCCTATTCTTTTACTTTGATTCTTGGTTGAGATGGAGACATGAATCCAACATATGAATTATTAATTTGTAGACAAACTGTAATTAAAGTCAGACTAAGTTACACAAATCTCCTTCAAATGTTGATATTTGGTTGTGTTGACAACCAAACACAATTCAATATCACTTTTGTAATACTGTAAATAGTGTAATAAGTTATCAAATTATATGTTGGATTCACGTCTCCAAATAAACCAAAAATAAAAGTTAAAGTATAGGATTAAGCCAATGGCTAAAATGAAACTATCCATGTGTTATGTCCTATATGTTAATATTTTGTATTTAGTAATACAGTAAATAGCCTAAAGTTAAGGCTATCTTACAAATGATTGTAACAGTATTTATTCAACCTTAAAATGAAATGGCCACATTTTCAGGTTAGCATACTGTAACTATAAATGTCTTCTTATGTACAATTGAAGTTGGAAGTTTACATACACTTAGGTTGGGGGTGCTTTGCTGCAGGAGGGACTGACTGGTGGACTTCACAAAATAGATGGCATCATGAGGCTGGAAAATTATGTGGATATATTGAAGCAACATCTCAAGACATCAGTCAGGAAGTTAAAGATAGGTCGCAAATGGGTCTTCCAAATGGACAATGACACCAAGCATACTTCCAAAGTTGTGGCAAAATTGCTTAAGGACAACAAAGTCAAGGTATTGGAGTGGCCATCACAAAGCCCAGACCTCAATCCTACAGTCAATATGTGGGCAGAACTGAAAAAGCGTGTGCGTGCAAGGAGGCCTACAAACCTGACTCAGTTATACCAGCTCTGTCAGGAGGAATGGGCCATGGGGTCATAATGAGCCCATTTGGTAATCCATGTATGTAAAATATATTGGTAGTGTGAGGGTTAAAAGTTCAATAAATTAATGAAAATAAATGAATGTGCCACAAAACAATAAATATTTGGATTTTAACTCATCCCATTACATGTAACGTATACATTTACGCACAGGAGATGATGAAGAAGCATCCTACTCTCCCTCCTCTGTGAAATTAAATTTGACTGTAGCCAACCACAGCGCACAAAATTCCATGGGTACTGAGAGGTGGGACAGACAGCAGACTGACAAACCATCAGCGCTTCCCCTCATCGCTCACTTTGTGATAGATCACTAGAAGATGCATATCGTTCATTCTAGCGAGAAAAGTCTATACAGACTTTTCTGACTAGCGAATTTGAACTTTTAATTGAAATGAAATCAAAATAAAATGTTATTCGTCACATAAACAAAAGGTGTAGACTAACAGTGAAATGCTTACTTATAGACCCTTCCCAGCAATGCAGAGAGAGAGAGAAAATAGAGAAATAATAGAAAAGGGTTAGGGTTAGGGTAAAAAGTAATAATAAATACACCATGAGTAACGATAACTTGGTAGTGTGAGGGGTACCGAGTTGATGTCCAGGTGTACGAGGTAATTGAGGTAGATATACAGTATGTACATATAACTAGGAATAAATAAACAGTAGCAGCAGTGTATGTGATGAGTCAAAAAAGTGAGTGCAAAAGGGTCAATGCAGATTGTCCGGGTTTGGTTAACTAAATGTATTTAAATGTATTGATTTTTTGCATTTTCCAGTTAAGAACATTCAAAACAAAAGTGAAAAGATATTAGACAACAATTTGACAAAGTGACAGCAACAGACTAGCGTAAAAAAAATATGAATAATTATATATACAAACATACACATAAGTCATGATAAAAAGTTTAATAAAAAATAATAATGAGACATTGGATCATATGGTCATCTGGCGTAAGCTACATATTATACATTACGTGTGAAACATTATGTGAGGATTATATTGAGATTCAATCGATGTGATGTGAGTGGTGATTCTCCACATAGTCAATAAAAGGTTGCCAAATTCTGTAAAATGTCTCTAACCTATCCTCAAGCAGTAAGTGATTTTCTCCAGTGGGATACAACTATTAACTTCCGATAGCCACATTGCAACTGGCAGGGGGGAATCCAATTTCCATTTCAAGGCAATACATTTCTTGGCAGTCGCTAGCAATATTTCTGTTAGCTTTATAGTATGGCTTTGCCTGAGATTCGAGTTAAAAAAGTTACCCAGTAGACAGACCTCCAGGTCTAAAGGGAATGCAACCCCGTGAATTGAAGATATGATATCGCATACCCCCTGCCAAAAACTGTGTAGTTTTGAACACTGCCAAGTGGAATGGAGGAATGTTCCTTCATCTGAGCCACATCTAAAACATAGGGAGGAGATATCAGGGTTGAACTTGTGCAGTCTAAATGGGGTGATATAGAGCTGATGGAGGAAATTAAATCTGTATCTGGAGTTCAATGTGGAAGTAACACCATCCCTGCATAGGGCACTCCATAGACCCTCATCAAGATCAATACCCAGATCTTTTTCCCATCTAAGTCGCGGTTTATCTAGCTCAGGCAGTGTTAGTCCTGACATAAGAGCATCGTAAACACGGGAAATGGTCTTGAACAGTGGTTGGTCTGCGTGGCAGAGTTGTTCAATAGGTGACATCTTAGGTAGGTTCCATTGTCCCTTGAGAGTCACTCTAATAAAGTTTCGTAGTTGTAGGTAGCTAAAGAAGTCCCTGTTAGGCAAGTGGTATTTCTGTTTCAGCTGATCAAAAGACATAAGAACTCCCTCCTCATAACAATGTTCCAGAAGAGTGATACCCTTATCAGACCATGGTCTAAAGTTACTATTCTGGAAAAACATAGGAATCAATCTATTGTTCCATAAAGGGGTTTTAGGGGAAAGAAATCCCTCTCGTCTGAACAGCACATGCATGAATGTATTATTAAAGGGTTGTCTGTGATGGTTTTTATACATTTTCTGTCCCATTTTTAAAACAATTCTGCCCCAGGATCATCATTTACCTCAAACATTTCAGTGTTCAACCATGAGGGAGAGGGACCATTGTCAAACCTCTGAACCAGAAACCTAGACTGTGCAGACCAGTAATACATTCTAAAATTGGGGAGGTTTAAGCCCCCTTGACCGTAATCAAGGGTCAGTTTATCCAGGCCAACCCTAGGGGTTTTGCCGTGCCAGATAAACCATCTGGTCAGCTTGTCGAGAGAGGAAAATAATGCTGCGGGCACAGGGATAGGGTGAGATTGAAACAAATATAGAAATCTGGGCAGGACATTCATTTTAATTACATTATTCTACCCAGTAGAGTGAGAGGCAAGTCCATTCATTTACACATGTCACCCTCCACCTTTTGCAACAAGCTGGCCAGATTGAGTTTATAGAGGTTCTTCAGGTTACCATCCACCATTATGCCCAAATATGTGAAGCCCATAGGTGACCATCTAAAAGGAAACTTGTGCTTGATGTTATGGTGGTCAAAGACAGACAACGGTAAGATTTCGCTTCTAAAAATTGATCTTATATCCAGAGAAAGAACTATAACACTGTAGTAGGATCTGCAAGTGAGAGAGGGAATGTTCTGGGTTCGTTAGAAATAAGATAAGGTCGTCCGCAAAGAGTGATAATTTATGGGATTGGGGGCCCACCTCAAAGCCATGTATGTCAGGGCACGTTCTAATAGCCTCAGCCAACGGTTCGATGGCGAGGGCAAAGAGGTGGTGGCTAATTAGGCAACCTTGTCTGTTCCCCCTATAGAGAGGGAAAGAGGAGGAAGTAATCCCATTGGTAGCAATCCTAGCTTTAGGAGATTTGTAGAGTGAATTTATCAAATTTACAAACATGGTACCTAAACCAAACTTTTCCAAGACGCGAAAGAGGTATGGCCATTCAACCCTATCAAAGGCCTTTTCAGCGTCGAGGGAGACTGCGACACTAGGTATTTTGTTTTTGTTAGCAAGGTGAATTATATCAAAGAACCTTCTGAGATTATTGGAGGACAATCTATTAATTATGAAGCCAGTCTGATCTGGGTTGACCAACAGGGGAAGACATGACTCCAATCTCTTAGATAGCATCTTGGTGACCCGTTTACAATCTGTGTTAAGGAGAGAGATTGGTCTATAGGAGGCGCACTTTAGCAGGTTTTTCCCTTTCTTGTGGATTATAGTAATCACTGCTTGAGAGAAAGACTCTGGAAAGCAGTTGTCCTCCCCGGCTTTTTTAAGTACCTCCATAAGTTAGGCGACCAACGGCTCCCTAAATTCTTTATAGAACTGGAGGGAAGCCATCCTCCCCAGGAGATTTATTAGAAGGTAAGGTTTTAATGGCCTCCAACAATTCAGGAACTGAGAACTGTTCACTCAGGTGCTCTCTGTCTTCCTCTGACAGGCATGGGAGGTTGAGAGAGGAGAGAAAGGAGTTGATCTCTGATAGATCATCGCTTGATTGGGAAGTGTAGAGGTCTTCGTAGTATTTCTTAAAAGTATCATTAATTTCAGTAGGGTCGAAAGATATCTCATTAGTAAGAGTTTCTATAGCATTAATTGTCTTCTTACTTTCCTATGCTTTCAGTTGCCATGCCAATACTTTGTGTGCATTCTCTCCAAGCTCATAGTAACGCTGTTTTGATTTAGTGATGGCCCTCTCAGCTTGATATGTGTTCAGAGTATTATATTTCAGTTTTTTATTTACCAAAAGCCTGTATAGATCTTTAGTTCGGGCCTTTAGTCGAGATTTCAGATTCAACGACATTCAGTTCCGCACCGTGTTTTCTCTTCAACCCTTTAGTATAGGAAATTATCTGTCCCCTCAGATAGTCTTTCAATGTGTCCCAAAGAATGAAACTGTCAGGAGCGGAGGGTTTGTTTGTCAAAGTAAAAATATTGATCTGCTCTTTGATGAATGCACACAATTCAGGTTGCTTCAGGAGTGTAGAATTTAGTCTCCATCTATATGCTCCATTTACCTTGGTAGGAATGGAGATTGATAATACCAGAGGAGAATGGTCACTTAGCAATCTGGGGAGATACTCGATATCTAACACTCTATGAAACAGTTGGGTCGATAGTAAAAAGTGATCTATGCGTGTGTGTGGGTGTGAATAAAAAGAGTAGTCCCTATCCTGTGGATGTACCTGTCTCCAGATGTCTAGCAAATTAAGATCTTTCATGAATGACATGGTGAGCTTGCCAGCTTTGGTAAGAAGTGAGGGTTTATCAGAGGACCTATCAAGAACTGTTTCTAAACAAACATTTAAATCTCCTCCAGTCAGTAGCCATCCTGGTGGTGCTTGAGTAACCTGAAGGAAGACATTCGGATTAAACATATGGTCATAGAAGTTAGGAGCATAAATATTCAATAGGGTCTAAGACTCCAAAAACGTATGCCCCTGCACCAAAACAAACCTGCCCGAGGGATCAGAGATGGTGTTGTTGACGCAGAAGGGGATGTGTCTGCTTATCAAAATTGCAGTTCCTCTTGCTTTGGAGTTAAGAGGTCACAAACTTGTCCTACCCATTCTGTCTTCAATTTCTTGTGTTCACTGGCTGTAAGATGTGTTTCTTGTAAAAACACAATGTCAGCCTTTAATTTCTTAAGGTATGTATAGACTCTTTTCCTCTTAATCGGGCTGTTAAGACCTTTTACGTTGAATGTGACATATTTTAGTGGATTAAGCATAGGTTGGGTTTCAAATACATACCTGAATGGAAATCTCTCATATGTAAATAGTCAGGTAATGTTCCAACTTTAGTTTGAACACTGAAGAGACCTATTTGTCTCTTTAGGAAGGAAACAACAATAAACACCCCGATTGTCAGACTAAAACCACAATCTCAACAATCAAACATGAATACACTTGTAGAGATAAGTAGTTGCTTGCTTTCCATCTTGCTCTTACTAGTTAAACCTTGGCGTAAACTAAAACCTGCGAGCTCTCTAAGTTGAAAACAAATGTTGTGACTAGACATTTATGGCTGAATATTTACTGCCCAAAGTAAGGGCTGCTTGAGTCTCTTTTCAGGAGAGGAGAAACATAAATGGGGGGGAAAGCAGTGGGCCTAAGCCCACTAATTTGCTTCGCCCAGTGGATATTGACTAAACCGAAATATACTCTCCTGTAAATGTAATAGAACTCACCCCAGGGAAGAAAAAAAAAACGGTTAGTTGAAAATGTACAAATCAATTATAGCGACCGGATAGCAGGGTAAACGGATCCAAATTCCAAGAAGATATCAGCAGTTCAGTCCCAGGACAGCATGGATAAGAAAAAACAAACATACTGCATCTTATCCCCCAGAGAGGCCATCCTGATTCATACGCGGTTCAGTTCTTTGAGAAAAGTGAACACTTCTCCCGGTGTGTTGAAGAGATGGCTTCGGCCTTTGTACTGAACTTTCATCCGTGCAGGGTGGATGAGGTAGCCGGTGATATTCTTCGGCGGCAGGTCTGAACTGCTTGCGACATCTGGCGAGATCCACGCTCATATCTGGGAAAAGGCTGACCTTCTTGCCATCGATGGTGATGTCCCCTTTGGCTCTTGTGAGTTGCAGTATCTTCTATCTGTCCTGGAAACGGAGGAACCTGATCAGGACGGCACGTGGGGGCCCATCTGGCTGGGGTTTCAGGTGCTGATGTTCTGTGTGGGCGTGTTCGATTTCCAACAGATGGTTCTCCATCTGGACTACCTTGTTTTTGAGGTAGGCATTGTCTTTCTGCAGTTGCATCAGAACCTGGTCATGTCGAGTGATGGTATCTTCAACTGTGCTAATGCGCAACTCAGCCTCAGTCGTTCTCAAAAGGAGATCATTTATGGAGGATTTCAGGTCGTCAATGGAAGAATAGAGTTCAGCCGATTTCTTGTCAATTTTCTGAGAAAGACCTTTGTTACCATCCTGAATTTCCCGGAGGAGAGTAGCAAGCATGTCTGGAACTGTTGTCTGAGTTATGAGGGCTAATGCTAATCTTGCTAACTGTAGCATTATCGTTATCTTGGGAATCAACAACGTTTTGGTTGTCCTTCTTGCCTCTCGGCCGGAGGTCCATGGCTCTTTGGGAAGGTAAGTACTTGACAATTTATCAGCCGATGTTGGAATATTGTTTCAACGTTGTTATTTAGGTAATTATAGAATAACTTTGAAGAGCTCGGTTTGTCTGCGTCTGCTCAGCTCCGCAGCATCATGTACTCCCCTTTGGTTAACTATTTAACTAACTATTTGCCAGTCTTATGGCTTGGGGGCAGAAGCTGTTCCGGTTCCTTTTGGTTCCAGACTTACGGTACTGCTTGCCGTGCGGTAGCAGAGAGAACAGTTTATGACTTGGGTGGCTGGAGTCTTTGACAATTTATAGGGCCTTCCTCTGACACCGTCTGTTATAGAGGTCCTGTGATGTACTGGGCCGTACGCACTACCCTCTGTAGCCCCTTGCGGACGGATGCCAAGCAGTTACCGTATCAAGCCGTGATGCAGCCAGTCAAGATGCACCGAATGGTGCAGCTGTAGAACATTTTGAGGATCTGAGGGCCCATGCCAAATCTTTTCAGCCTCCTGAGGGGGAAGAGGCATTGTCAGGCCCTCTTCATGACTCTGTTGGTGTGTGTGGACCATGATAGATCCTTATTGATGTAGACACTGAGGAACTTGAAGCTTTCGACCTACTCCACTACAGCCCCGTCGATGTGAATGGTAGCATGCTCTGTTTCCTGTAGTCCACGATCAACTCCTTTGTCTTGCTGACTTTGATGGGGAGATTGCTGTCCTGTCACCACAATGCCAGGTCTCTGACCTTCTCCCTATAGGCTTTCTCATCGTTGTCGGTGATCAAGCCTACCACATTCGTGTCATCAGAAAACGTAATGATGGTGTTGGAGTCATGCGCAACCACGCAGTTGTGGGTGAACAGGGTGTACAGGAGGGGACTAAGCACGCACCCCTGAGGGGCCCCTGTGTTGAGGGTCAGTGTGGTGGATGTGTTGTTGCCTAACCTCACCACCTAAAGGAGGCCCATCAGGAAGTCAACGATCCAGTTGCAGAGGGAGGTGTTCAGTCCCAGGTTCCTTAGCAGAATGCAATAACGATTGCGTCATCTGTGGATCTTTTGGGGCGGTATGTGAATTGAAGTGGGTCCAGGGTTTCTGGGTTGATGTGAGCCATGACCAGCCTTTCAAAGCATTTCATGGCTATGGGACGGTAGTCATTTAGACAGGTTACCTTGGCGTTCTGGAACATAGGAACTCGATGCAGTTACTGATGAAGCCAGTGACTGATGTGGTGTACTCCTCAATGCCAAGAATCCCGGAACATATTCCAGTCTTTGCTAGCAAAACAGTCCTGTAGCTTAGCATCTGCTTCATCTGACCACTTTTTTATTTATTTAGTCACTGGTGCTTCCTGCTTTAATTTTTGCTTGTAAGTAGGAATTAGGAGGATAGAAATATGGTCAGATTTGCCAAATGGAGGGCGAGGGAGAGATTTGTATGCGTCTCTGTGTTTTTTTCCTCTGGTTGCACATTTAACATGCTGGTAGAAATGAGGTAAAACAGATTTAAGTTTCCCTGCAATAAAGTCCCCGGCCACTAGGAGCGCCGCCTCTGAATGAGCGTTTTCCTGTTTGCTTATGGAGGTATACAGCTCATTGAGTGCTGTCTTTGTGCCAGCATCGGTCTGTGGTGGTATGTAGACAGCTACAAAAAATACAGATGAAAACTCTCTCGGTAGATTGTATGGTCTACAGCTTATCATGAGATACTCTACCTCAGGTGAGCAAAACCTTAGATATCGTGCACCAGGTGTTGTTTACAAATCTACATCGACCGTCACCCCTTGTCTTACCAGAGGCTGCTGTTCTATCCTGCCAATGCAGTGTATAACCCAACAGCTGTATGTTATTCATGTCGTCGTTCAGCCACGACTCGGTGAAACATAAGATATTACAGTTTTTAATGTCCCGTTGGGAGGATATACATGCTTTTAGGTCGTCCAATTTATTTTCCAGCGATTGTACGTTGACCAGTAGTACGGATGGCAAGGGCAGATTAGCCACTCGTCAGCGGATCCTCACAAGGCACCCCGATCTCTTTCCGCAATATTTTTTCCGTCTCTTTCACCTGCGAATGACGGGGATGAGGGCCTGTTTGGGTGTCTGGAGTAAATCCCTTTCGTCTGACTCATTAAAGAGAAATTCTTTGTCCAGTTCAAGGGGAGTAATCGCTGTTATTTTTGGTCATAAGAGACGGAAGCAGCAACATAAAAGTTTAAATAAAAATAAAAAAAATAAAAGAAATAGCGCGGTTGGTTAAAAGCCCATAAAACGGCAGCCATTCTCTCTGGCGCCATCTTATCAATGGAGTAGTCTACGGCTGCTTTTCTATGTTTAGCACTTACTTCATTCTTCAATCATTCCTGTGCCTGACTTTGTATAAAAGTGGGGGTGCTCAATCGGCCGAAGGGTCCTCCCCGGTCCTCCCCCTGAACATTTTAGCGTTTTTAAAACACATTTCTTGCAATTCTGTATTGTTTCTCAACAGAACACAACATTTTTTATTAGGTTTTTGACACAATAAACTAAATTGAAAGAGTAGACTAGACTAGTTTTTCTGACTAGATTACTAATCTACCGCCTTCCCTCAAATTCCAACCCACAGTGATTGATTGACAGGTCTGAAACCCTACCAACGCTGTGACTCCCTGACAATCCCACCCACAGTGATTGATTGACAGGCTGAACTGTTAAAGGGCTCTGTGCAGGCCAGTCAAATTCACCCAAATTACAAAATGACACAAAGTATTCCTTACCCTTAGTGTACACAGCCACAGAGCCAATAAAATACATATTTTGAAGAACAAACATCAACGTGGCATATTAATATCTTGCAGTAAAACTGTAAATGTGACTTTAATCTCAAGAGAAGACAGGTTTAATGTTAAAAAGGTGTGTGTATGTGGCCTGTTTGCGTGTGTGTATTGTATATGTCACAAATAATACATTTGTGGGTGTGTGTGTGTGAAAGCAGGAATATTTAGTAAATATTCTAATCACTCTAGTGTAATAAACAGTCACAAACAGACTCACATGCATAACAATGTATGTCTTCTGGCTGTACTTGTCAAAATAAAGTAAACCTGTATTTGATATGACAGCATTTATTTCTGTTCACAAAGGAAGCTCTGACTTAGGAAAGCTCCCGGCAGTGTGACAACATTAAGTTTGGCCTTTAAGATGTCTGTCTGTTCTTCCCATGGTGCCCCTTAGCAGCTCTTGTTTTTCAGCAAGTTATTTAATATCGACTTTGACACCATCATGCGGTTCAACCATTTGATTAGTATGGAATGGACAACCTTAATATAACACTTTACAGACCTGAAAAAGTATCTGCGCCACTTGCCATCTCTGATAGCTCAGGATGATATGGCTGAGTCTACATAATTGTATACAGTTAACACCGTATCCGTATGTATGTGGACAGTGAAGCTAACATTTTAAATTTGCCTCTATATTCTAGCATTTTGGATTTGAGACCAATGTTTCATATGAAATGACAATAGTTTCTATAAGGCAGAACATAATCCGAAACACAACCAAACCTAGTTGCAAATGCAAACTGCAAATGCAACAAGTTTAGAGTGACATTCTTGATGTAGTAATTATGTGCAAGGTAAATTGGACCAAATACTAAACTTGTGGCTACTTTAATGAGTGTACAAAACATTAGGAGCACCTTCCTAATATTGAGATGCACCCCCCTTTTGCCCTCAGAACAGCCTCAATTCGTCGGGGCATGGACTCTACAAGGTGTCGAAAGCATTCCACAGGGATGCTGGCCCATGTTTACTCCAATGCTTCCCACAGTTGTGTCAAGTTGGCTGGATGTCCTTTGGGTGGTGGACCATTCTTTTCACTAGATATTGGAACTGCTGCGGGGACTTGCTTCCATTCAGCCACAAGAGCGTTAGTGAGGTTGGGCCCTGATGTTGGGCGAATAGGCCTGGCTTGTTCGATGGGGTTGAGGTCAGGCCTCTGTGCAGGCCAGTCAAGTTCTTCCACAACGATCTCAAAATACCATTTCTGTATGGACCTCGCTTTGTGCATGGGGGCATTGTAATGCTGAAACAGGCAAGGGCCTTTCCCAAACTGTTTAGGGAAGGCCCTGCACAGAATTGTCTAGAATGTCATTGTATGCTGTAGTGTTAAGATTTCTAAGGGGCCTAGCCCAAACCATGAAAAACTGTCACAGACCAATATTCCTCCTCCACCAAACTTTGGCACTATGCATTCGGGCAGGTAGCATTCTCATGGCACCTGCAAACCCAGATTTGTCAGTCGGACTGTCAGCACTCAGTGGCCCCTTTCTGTGAGCTTGTGTGGCCTACCAATTCAAGGCTGAGCCTTTGTTGGTGGCATCCTATGACAGTGCCTCGTTGAAAGTCACTGAGCTCTTCAGTAAGGCCATTCTACTATCAGTGTTTGTCTATGAAGATTGCTTGGCTGTGTGCTCGATTTTATACACATGTCAGCAACGGCTGTGGCTGAAATAACCGAATCCACTAATTTGAAGGGGTGTCCACATACTCTTGTATATATAGTATACATAAAGTACTTCCATTTATAAACAGTAAGAATATGTATGAAAATTCCATTAAATAATGTAAAAGCTGTCACCTAATATGAAACATTTGATCTCAAATCATAAAATCCTGGAGTATAAAGCAAAAATATAATTTTTTGCTATATGGTCAAAATACATGTGGTGTTGACTGTCAGTAGGTAAAAGGCATGTAAACACTAACGACTGTGACTCACTAACGACTGTTAAATATTGTTGAATGTTGATGTAGAGAAGGGTCCTATTCTATCTACACATCTGTGTATAAGTGTAGGTAGACAAAAGCACAGTGTGTGTTATGTGTTATTGGTCCACTGTGTGGTGATTGCTTTTGACCTTTATGTGTAGGGAATGGTCAACTCTTTTTGCTATGTATATATGATAAAAAGGTGTCCCGATGCCTTTTGACAAGGTTCTGTTACTAGATCAAAGACAGCTTTCAAATTCTACAGGGGATTTGTCATCTCAACTTTTTTGGACTTTGACATAACCATTTTATGTAGACAGTGGAAATGGTCCACCCACACAGACAGTGTGGTGAAGAAGACGCAACAGCATCTCTTCAACCTCAGGATGCTGAAGAAATTTGGCTTGGCCCCTAAGACCCTCACAAACTTTTACAGATGCACAGTCGAGAGCATCCTGTCAGGCTGTATCACCACCTGGTACGGCAACTTCACTGCCTGCAACCGCAGGGCTCTCCAGAGGGTGGTGCGGTCTGCCCAACGCATCACCGGGGGCACACTACCTGCCCTCCAGGACACCTACAGCACTCAATGTCATAAGAAGGCTAAAAAGATCATCAAGGACATCAACCACCCAAGCCACGGCCTGTTCACCCAACTACCATCCAGAAGGCGAGGTCAGTACAGATGCATCAAAGCTGGGACCGAGAGACTGAAAAACAGCTTCTATCTCAAGGCCATCAGACTGTTAAATAGCCATCACTAGCCGGCTACCACTCAACCCTGCACCTTAGAGTCAGCTGCCCTATATACTGTACATATACATGGAATTATTAGTTAACACTAGTCACTTTAATAATGTTTGCTTTCTGCTTTACTCATTTCATATGTACAGTTGAAGTCGGAAGTTTACATACACTTAGGTTGGAGTCATTAAAACTAGTTTTTCAACCACTCCATACATTTCTTGTTAACAAAATATACTTTTGGCAAGTCGGTTAGGACATCAAGTAATCTTTCCAACAATTATTTACTGACAGATAATTTCACTTATAGTTCACCCTATCACAATTCCAGTGGGTCAGACGTTTACATACACTAAGTTGACTGTGCCTTTAAACTGCTTGGAAAATTCCAGAAAATGATTTCATGGCTTTAGAAGCTTCTGATAGGCTAATTGACATCATTTGAGTCAATTGGAGGTGTACCACCTGTGGGTGTATTTCAAGGCCTACCTTCAAACTCAGTGCCTCTTTGCTTGAAATTCATTGGAAAATCAAAAGAAATCAGCCAAGACTTCATAAAAAAGTCTGGTTCATCCTTGGGACCAAATTCAAAACGCCTGAAGGTACCACGTTCATCTGTACAAACAATAGTACACAAGTATAAACACCATGGGACCACGCAGCCATCATACCGCTCAGGAAGAAGACACGTTCTGTCTCCTAGAGATTAACGTACTTTGGTGCGAAAGTGCAAATCAATCCCAGAACAACAGCAAAGGACCTTGTGAAGATTTCCTCCAGGTACAAAAGTATCTGTTTTCACAGTAAAACGAGTCCTATATCGACATAACCTGCAAGGCCGCTCAGCATGACTGATGCCACTGCTCCAAAACCACCATAAAAAAGCCAGACTATGGTTTGCAACTGCACATGGGGAATAATATCGTACTTTTTGGATAAATATCCTCTGGTCTGATGAAACAAAAATAGAACTGTTTGGCCATAATGACCATCGTTATGTTTGGAGGAAAAAGGGGTAGGCTTGCAAGCCAAGAACACCATCCCAATCGTGAAGCACGGGGGTGGCAGCATCATGTTGTGGGGGTGCTTTGCTGCAGGAGGGACTGGTGGACTTCACAAAATAGATGGCATCATGAGGTAGGAAAAATATGTGGTTATATTGAAGCAACATCTCAAGACATCAGTCAGGAAGTTAAAGCTTTGTTACAAATGGGTCTTCCAAATGGACAATGACCCCAAGCATACTTCCAAAGTTGTGGCAAAATGGCTTAAGGACAACAAACGTAAATGTATTTTTGCAGAGCATACAACCATGCCAACAACACATCCATGGAGATCAGTGAACAAAGGGCTGGACAACGGGTCGCACCGAAGAACTACATGGTTGCCAAGAAATTCTTAAAATGTGTACACAGCATTTGTGTGTTGAAGTCACTTTTAATTCTTAACTGATCTACCATTTCTCTCACCGAGATTGAGTCATTAAAGGCAGACCAGCAGAAAGATAAACATTATCTGAGGGCAGAGATACGGGCGACAGTTGATGCATTGGTCCAGAGCCAGGCGACATTGGTGGAGAGTCATGCGGAGAATGATGCGTTTAAGAGGGCGAGGAACGAGATGGAGTCACAATCCATGCCAGGCATATCTGTGAGCTCTGGAACTGCACCTCCGACAGGCAGAGTCAATATACCTGGCTGGTTCGTCAGGTCATTGGCACCCTGACATTTCCATTCCTCTTCTGACAACAGAACTTGACCAACTGCTCACCAGGCACTGCAAGGGCCATCTGGACCGTTATGCTGTTCTGCTATTCCAAGGATGTGTAACCGAAGAGAGATACCACGAGTTGGCACAGAATACCAACTGGAATGGATCCCGAGGCAAATGTGGCTTACCAGTGAACCTCCGGGGGTTCATCATTAATACTGTGTCTCAGAAGTTTCTGTCCATGACTAATGCAACCCGAAAAAGCATTAAAGACAGAGTTAATGAGTACTTGAGGTCATGGCCTAGTCTCCCTTTTGTAAGGAATTAGGCACTTTCCCATGTTTACTACAGTATGTACTGTAGGCTACGTTTACTTGTCAGAATGCACAGTAGCCTAATAAACAAATGCAGGTGGCTTATATCTTCAAAAGCTTTATTATCCAAATGTAAAATCATGTACTGTACAGTATTGTATTTATTCATCAGCATGTTCATGCTATTTTGGCCTTTATTCAGATTACAACCGCTCACTTTCATTTTTTTGAAAACAAAATAATCTCCAGAATATGGTTATATATAGGTTACCCGCTGTGGACAACTATTTCAGCACCGTTTCGCGCTGCTCTGAGATAAGCATGAAGAAATGAAAATGTTCAATTATATTCCATGATATTCTTAAGATGTATATATATACAGTATATCACAAAAGTGAGTACACCCCTCACATTTTTGTAAATATTTGAGTATATCTTTTCATGTGACAACACTGAAGAAATGACACTTTGCTACAATGTAAAGTAGTGAGTGTACAGCTTGTATAACAGTGTAAATTTGCTGGTTCCGAGATAACTGTCATCAGAAACGCTGACTAGCATAGCCTAGCCTAGCGCCACAAGGATATAATATAATATAATTTCATGAAATCACAAGTCCAATACAGCAAATGAAAGATAAACATCTTGTGAATCCAGCCAACATGTCCGATTTTTTAAATGTTTTACAGCGAAAACACAACATATATTTATGTTAGCTCACCACCATATCCCAAAAAACACAGCCATTTTTTCACAGCAAAGATAGCTTTCACAAAACCCACAAATAGAGATAAAATTAATCACTAACCTTTGAACAACTTCATCAGATGACAGTCATATGACATCATGTTATACAATACATTTATGTTTTGTTCGATTATGTGCATATTTATAGCCACAAATCGTGGTTTTACATTGGCGCCATGTTCAGAAATGGCTCCAAAATAGCGAAAGTAATTACAGATAGCCACGTGAAATACAGAAATACTCATCATAAACTTTGATGAAAGATACATGTTTAACATATAATTACAGATACATTTGTTCTTAATGCAACCGCTGTGTTAGATTTAAAAAATAACTTTAGTAAAAAGCACAGCATGCAATAATCTGAGACAGCGCTCAGCCATTCTCCGCCATGTTGGAGTCAACAGAAATACATCATAAATATTCCCTTACCTTTGAAGATCTTTCATCAGAATGCAGTGCCAGGAATCCTAGTTCCACAATAAATAGTTTTTTTGTTTTGTAATGTCCATTACTTCTGTCGAATTAGCAACTTTGGCTAGCATGTGTAGTTCACGTGTCCATAGAACTTTACGCTAATGAACGAAAACTTAAAAAAGTGATATTACAAATCGAATAAACTGGTCAAACTCAGTTGAGAATCAATCTTCATGATGTTTTTCCTCATATATATCCAATAACGTCCCAGACGGAGCATTTCTTCATGTCTATCTAACACATTACAGACAAGGACATGACATTCCCAATGTGCGTGGCCGAGAACTGGCAATATGCCTGACCTGTCACTCCAAAGGCTCTCATTCGGTCCCACATCAGGCTAGACGCTTCATTCCACGTTCTACTGCCTGTTGACATCTAGTGGAAGGCGTATGAAGTGCATACAGATCCATAAATATAAGGCAATTGAATAGGCGATGCCTTTCACAGCAATCCATTTCAGAATTTTCACTTCCTGTTTGGAAGTTTGCCTGCCATATGAGTTCTGTTTTACTCACAGATATAATTCAAAGAGTTTTAGAAACTTCAGAGTGTTTTCTATCCAATAGTAACAATAATATGCATATCATATGATCTAGGACAGAGTACGAGGCCGTTTAATTTGGGCACCAATTCATCCAAAAGTGAAAATGTCGCCCCCTAGTTCTAAGAAGTTAACTTGGGTCAAACGTTTCGTGTAGCCTTCGACAAGCTTCTCACAGTAAGTTGGGTGAATTTTGGCCCATTCCTCCTGACTTAGCTGGTGTAATTGAGTCAGGTTTGTAGGCCTCCTTGGTCGCACGTGACTTTGTCAGTTCTGCCCACAAATTTTCTATAGGATTGAGGTCAGGGCTTTGTGATGACCATTACCTTGACTTTGTTGTCCTTAAGCCATTTTGCCACAACTTTGGAAGTATGCTTGGGGTCAATATCCATTTGGAAGACCCATTTGTGACCAAGCTTTATCTACCTGACTGATGTCTTGAGATGTTGCTTCAATATATCCACTTAATTTTCCATCCTCATGATGTCATCTATTTTGTGAAGTACACCAGTCCCTCCTGCAGCAAAGCACCCCCACAACATGATGCTGCCACCCCCGTGCTTCACGATTGGGATGGTGTTCTTCGGCTTGCAAACGTCTCCCTTTTTCCTCCAAACATAATGATGGACATTATGGCCAAACAGTTCTATTTTTGTTTCATCAGACCAGAGGACATTTTTCCAAAAAGTACAATCTTTGTCCCTATGTGCAGTTGCAAACCTTATTCTGGCTTTTTTTATTTCGGTTTTGGAGCAGTGGCTTCTTCCTTGCTGAGCGGCCTTTCAGGTTACGTCAATTAAGGACTTGTTTTACTGTGGATATAGATACTTTTGTACCTGTTACCTCCAGCATCTTCACAAGGTCCTATGCTGTTGTTCTGGGATTGATTTGCACTTTTCGCACCAAAGTATGTTCATCTCTAGGAGACAGAACGCGTCTTCTTCCTGAGCGCAATGACTGCTGTGTGGTCCCATGGTGTTTATACTTGTGTACTATTGTTTGTACAGATGAATGTGGTACCTTCAGGCATTTGGAATTTGCTCCCAAGGATGAACCAGACTACAATTTTCGAGGTCTTGTCTGATTTCTTTTGATTTTCCCATGATGTCAAGCAAAGAGGCACTGAGTTTGAAGGTTGGCCTTGAAATACATCCAAGGGTACACCTCCAATTGACTCAAATTATGTAAATTAGCCTATCAGAAGCTTTTAGAGCCATGACATAATTTTCTGGAATGCAAATTTTCTCCAAGCTGTTTAAAGGCACAGTCAACTTAGTGTATGTACACTTCTGACCCACTGGAATTGTGATACAGTGAATTTTACGTGAAATAATCTGTCTGTAAACAATTGTTGGAAAAATCTACTTTGTGTCATGCACAAAGTAGATGTCCTAACCGATTTGCCAAAACTATAGTTTGTTATCAAGAAATTTGTGGAGTAGTTGAAAAACGAGTTTTAATGACTCGAACTTAAGTGTATGTAAACTTCCGACTTCAACTGTATATCTGAGAGATATAAGAAAGATCAGGAAACATTTGTATATATTTTTTTACATGTATTTAACCCTTTATTTTTGGCACTAAAGAGTGTCCATATACTGTATACAGTACTTCCACTGTTTTTCAACTGTTACCGGGTGACCTTCAGACAAGTCTTGCGAGGCCTATTGGCGTGTACGCAGACATGTACGTGTTCATGAGAGTCTCACCTTTCCACACAGGGGTCATATTAGTGTGTTGCCTTAACTTTTCGGACGCTACAGACAGAAGTTGGCAGATCGCCTTTACCGACTTCATACGAGTCCCAAGACTCTTGTGGGGGTCTTAGAGCAGAAAGGAAAACACCATCGTCTTCGTGAGTCTCATCTTTCCATAGATTTTGTGAGAAGACCGATTTTCGAGAAGACCGATGTCTCATGGTCTGACACCATCGCTCTAGCTCTGTCACCTTTCACCGTAGATGCGAAAGTGCATTACTCAACTCGAACTGGACAGAAAATGTTATTTTTTATGAGTCAGAAGCGAAGGATATACTGCTTCTCTGAGACCAGGCCCAAATCGCCGTCTCTGACAATTTTAAGGGCTTCCCTCTGACACCACCTATTATATAGGTCCTGGATGGCAGGAAGCTTGGCCCCAGTGATGTACTGGGCCGTACGCACTACCCTCCGTAGCGCTTTGCGGTCAGATGCCGAGCAGTTGCCATACCAAGCGGTGATGCAACCGGTCAGGATGTTCTCGATGGTGCAGCTGTAGAACCTTTTGAGGATCTGGGGACCCATGCCAAATCTTTTCAGGCTCCTGAGGGGGAAGAGGTTTTGTTGTGCCCTCTGCACGACTATCTTGGTATGTTTGGACCATGATAGTTTGTTGGTGATGTTGACACCAAGGAACTTGAAACTCTCGACCCGCTCCGTCGATGTTAATGGGGGCCCTGTTCGGCCCACCTTTTCCTGTATCCCACGATCAGCTCCTTTGTCTTCCTCACATTGAGGGAGAGGTTGCTGTCCTGGCACCACACGGCTAGTTCTCTGACCTCCTCCCCAAAGGCCGTCTCGTCGTTGTCGGGGCGGGTCAGCAAACTTAATGATGGTGTTGGAGTCGTGTTTGGCCACGCAGTCGTGGGTGAACAGGGAGTACAGGAGGGGACTAAGTATACACCCCTGAGAGGCCCCAGTGTTAAGGATCAGCGTGGCAGACGTGTTGTTGCCTACTTTTACCACCTGGGGGCGGCCCTTCAGGAAGTCCAGGATCCAGTTGCAGAGGGAGGTGTTTAACTCCCGATTCAACTCTCTTTGTGTATGTGTATTGACATGTTGCACCGAGCTGTCTGTCTAAACTACTGGTACACTGCTAGGTCACCCATGCATACCCCACAAGACATGCCACAAGAGGTCTCTTCACAGTCCCCAAGTCCAGAACAGACTATGGGAGGCACACAATACTACATAGAGCCATGACTACGTGGAACTCTATTCCACATCAAGTAACTGATGCAAGCAGTAAAATTTTATTTAAAAAACAGATTAAAAAACACCTTATGGAACACAAACATAGGCACAGACACATGCGTACACACACACATACACACACACATACACGATAACATATGCACTATACACACATACACATGGATTTAGTACTGTAGATATGTGGTAGGGGTGGAGTAGGGGCCTGAGGGCACAGTGTGTTGTGAAATCTGTGAATGATTGTAATCATTTTATAAACTGCCTTAATTTTGCTGGACCCCAGGAAGAGTAGTTGCTGCCTTGGCAGCAGCTACTGGGGATCCATAATAAATACAAATACAAATGAAAAGGACCCTGAGTACCTGGAAAAGTGCTACATCCAGTTTATTATCATTATTACCTTTATTAGAAAAGCACATAATAATGGCAATTGTTACGCTTGTACAATTCCTGTAGCTACAGTGAACTACAATAGGCATCAATTGAATTGAGCCCATCCACCTCAATATTTCTATAGAATATTTGCTCTTAAATATGATACTGTATAATGCTGTAAAATGAGTACCGACACTTCAAGTACCAGCAGAGGCGGTCGAATTGAAATTAAAAGTGGGTTTGTGGGTTTGATTCCCACTTGGGTCAGTATGAAAAAAATATGAATAGCTATACACTCTAAAATGAGAATTGCATTTTGAGCCTCAATGCAAGGCATTCAATGTACCCCCAGAGCTGACTGGAACAGCTCCAGTGGATGTCTGCCTGTCCAAGTGATGTGCAAAGCAGTACAGTATAAGGTGCTGACCGTGTCGGCAGAACCATTTCAACACGCATTGCTTCTAAATGGAAGCCAACTATTGTAACGCTTGAAATGGCAAGTGTGTGACACGTATCACCATATGATGTGATTCAACATAGTTTAGAGAGAAATTAACATGCATGAATGGGCAACTTTTGATAAGCTAAGAAGGCTCCTATGATAGCAGATAAAGTAAATCTCTACTTTAGAGATAATCAGTGCTATAACTAATGAATGGCACTAAAAGCAGAAATGAAATTAATTGTTCATTATTATAAACATTTGAAAATTCTGTCATTCAATCAGTTAGATATTTGTCTATTAAGCATTACTGTAAATGCAGAGTCTCCCTTACTACATTTACTAAAAAACATTTCATCTTGTGAGTTGTTTCATGTGTGTTACTATTGTAAAACATTCATGTTAGGTTGTGTAATCCACAAAGACTATTAGGCTTGTCAAGGCTTTTAAAGATTGCTGTCTGAGTGTAAATGTGTTCAGAGTGAAAACTGCCAGTGACTTAACCAAAGCCAGCAGGTGTGTGGCCAACAATGCTGGGAAAAAAAGATTTACTAACACATTCACTACATTAAAAAAGGATGTGGACACCTGCTCTTCGAACATCTCATTCCAAAATCATAGCCATTAATATGGAGTTGGTCCCCCCTTTGCTGCTATAACAGCCTCAACTCTTCTGGGAAGGCTGTCCAGTAGATGATGGAACATTGCTGAGGATACTTTTTTTCATTCAGCTACAAGAACATTAGTGAGGTTGGGCACTGATGTTGGGCTATTAGGCCTGGCTCGCATTCGGTGTTCCAATTCATCCCAAAGGTGTTTGATGGGGTTGAGGTCAGGCCTCTGGGCAGTCCAGTCATGTTCTTCCACACTGATCTCGACAAACCATTTCTGTATGGATCTCACTTTGTGCACGGGGGCATTGTCATGCTGAAACAGGAAAGGGCCTTCCCCAAACTGTTGCCACAAAGTTGGAAGCACAGAATGATCTAGAATCTCAGTGTATGCTGTAGCGGTAAAATTTCCCTTCACTGGAACTAAGGGGTCTTAGCCCGAACCATGAAAAACATCCCCAGACCATTATTCCTCCTCCACCAAACTTTACAATTTGCACTATGCATTCGGGCATTCTCCTGGCATCTGTTAACTGCCAGATGGAGAAGCGGTGATTCAACACTCCAGAGAACGCATTTCCACTGCTCCAGAGTCCAATGGCCGAGAGCTTTACACCACTCCAGCCAACGCTTGACATTGCACATGGTGATCTTAAGCTTGTGTGGCTGGAAACCCACTTCATAAAAATCTAGACAAACAATTATTGTGCTGACGTTGCTTCCAGAGGCAGTTTGGAACTCGGTAGTGAGTGTTGCAGCCGAAGACAGACAATTTTTATGCGCTTCAGCATTTGGCTGTCCTGTGCTGTGAGCTTGTGTGGCCTACCACTTTGCGGCTGAGGCGTTGTTGCTCCTAGACATTTCCACTTCACAATAACAGCACTTACAGTTTACCGTGGCAGCGCTAGCAGGGCAGAAATTTGACAAACTGTCTTGTTGGAATGGTGGTATCCTATGACGGTGCCACGTTGAAAGTCACTGAGCTCTTAAGTAAGGCCATTCTACTGCCAATGTTTGTCTATAGAGATTGCATGGCTGTGTGCTCGATTTTATACACCTGTCAGCAACGGCTGTGGCTGAAGTAGCCAAATCCACTAATTTGAATGGGTGTCCACATACTCTTGTATATATAGTGTATATTGAAACTAATTTCATACAACTAATTCCATACATATAATAATACACTGAATTTACAAAACATTAAGGACACCTGCTCTTTCCATGAAATAAACTGACCAGGTGAAAGCTATGACCCCGTACTTGTTAAATTAATTTCAATCAGTGTAGATAAAGGGGAGGAGACAGGTTAACAAATGATTTTTTAAGCCTTGAGACAATTGAGACATGGATTGTGTATGTGTGCCATTCAGAGGGCGAATGGGGAGGGCAAAATATTTAATTGCCTTTGAACGGGGTATGGTAGTACAGTTTCCCGTGTGTATCAAGAATGGTCCACCACCCAAAGGCATTGGAATCTACATGACTGTGGGAAGTATTGGAGTCTACATGGACCAGCATCCCTGTGGAATGCTTTCGACACCTTGTAGAGTCCATTCCCAGACTAATTGAGGCTGTTATGAGGGCAAAAGGGGGTGGGGTGCAACTCAATATTCTAAATATTAGGAAGGTGTCCTTAATGTTTTGTACACAGTGTAGATCTAGACATGCAGTTACAATAGTCTGTTGGATTATAATATTATCAGTTGACAAATTGTGGATGAAATTGTAATTGACACAGAGGCAGGGAACGGAGAACATGCTTTTATTCAAATCCTCCTACAGAGTTCCATGCAGCCCAGAGTTTTTGATTTCTTATAGACCATCGGAAAGAGCAGACTCTAAGGTTTCTAACACACTACATTTGGCAAACAACTCTAAAAAAATTATTCAATATAACAGTTTTTTGTAGAATAACCACCTGATCAACTCATTCCAAACGTGAGGACTTGCGACACTCAGCAATAGTTTGTTTAGGAAAAATTATATTTTATTCTGTTATATTGTGATTGCATTCTTACTATAAAATATATGTGTGTTGACTGTGATAAGGGCAGGGGAATATAAGCGTGTCTTGTCTGCGAAATTAACAAATTAACTTTTTGATTTCATTGTCATGGCGCATAGCCATGTAGACTAAGCACAGTAACATAAGCTACATTAAACTCAAAGTATGCTATTCTGTTCTTTTGAAATACATTTTTTTGTATCCTGTTTCTTAAGATCTGCCATAAACAAAATAATGGATTCATTTGTGGTGGTGTATATTAAATGGCTTTTATTAGACTGTTTAAAATGTAGATGTCCAAAGGGCATGGCATTGGCGTCTAAGTGTCGAGGCCGCGCTATTCTGCCAACAAAACATGTAAAACAGACTTGCGTTAAAACTGCAATCGGTAATTTTTTATAATTTTTTTGTCCAGCATTTTATAAATTTGTGGCAACAGCTGGTCAATGGTATCTACATTTTCCCCAATAGTTTCCCTTACAATGAAAACTCCGACTGATTTATTGTTGGCTAATTACATTGCACTACAGGAATGCAGTTGAAACATGTTTGTCGTCCAACCATGTTTCTTGTCCAAACATGGCTCAGTTGTATGTCTGGCTTGAGGGTCTAGAGTACACCAGTGTTTCCCACTGTTTCCCCAGGGGATAAACGTGCTCTATGTTGCAATGGCACTTATTTTAATTGAGCACATAGACCATCTGCATTATTCTGCCTTGAGATTTGAATACTGAATGCTGTATTTTCTTGAAAATATGACATCAATAAATGACTAAATGACTCATAGTTGGGTGTACAGATCTCACGTCAGAATACCTACCCATGTTCTCTGTATATTATGCCTCTTTGAGGGGCCAGCAAAGCAACCATTAATGTATAATTGCAGTGCTTGTCAGTGGCCAACAACTTGACTTTGAGCCAGTCAGAGAGCGGAGGAGCCAACAAAAAAGGCGGGCATTTTCTCGGTACATCCATAGACGAACCAGTCACACTTCATATGCAATGTAGGCTATTGTATGGTAGTTAGCTAAGTGTAACGTAAACTCACCCCATTCCGTACAAATGTGCGCAACCGCGACATTCAAACGAGGCTGCAAAAAAAACTAATGGGACTGTAGCGACTGTGCTGACTTCAAAATCTGAGTTGTGAACTACGTTTCTATTCAAGCGTTGATCGACATGGTAATGGCTCTATAGTATTGGAGAAAAGTAGAAAAAAACTGACCCTCCGTTACATCGTGACGTGTCATGCCGTAACGTACAGCACGTGTAAAGCAACTATTTCTGTCTTATAATCTCTCTCCACCAGGTGTAGCACTTCTCTCGTTGTTTAAAAACAAGAAATGGACAGTGACGGGGGTAAGGGGGGATACCTAGTCATTTTTTGCGTCGTCACTGCAAGCGATCATCACTCTCAAAAGGCAATGTTTACTTCTGAAGATCACTTTAGCACCGCCTTAAAAACCCGATTAAAATTCGACACAAACCTTCAAATAGGTATGTAATGACACATTATATAAACTCTTTATAGTGTTTTATTTACATTTTAGAGGCGATAAGGTGATAAGTTGGACAGATCGAGTGAAAAAAAGCAATGTTTCCACATGATATCTCTCCTTCTCACTATCACGCATTAGTTTCTCTTCCCCACCCGCCATTTTTAAAAAGACCAGACGGGGCTCATTGCCTTCTTCCTGCAGCGTGGAGGGCATGTCATTGACTTTGTTGGAAAGGGGAGAAATTGTGCTTTACAATTGACATTACAGTTGATCTGGAAGTATTACGTTTTTGGGGTGCTAAAATAAGGTCAATTGTACGGACCAAGGCGATGTACAAAAGTGAGTGAGTTTACGTTACAAACACAATGCATAAAACACTAAATAGTTATTCCAAGCTAGCTAACCACTCTAGCTAGTATTGACATAATTAAATCACAATGTATTAGCTAGTTTCCATGAAACAGCTGCCTGTGTTAGCGGCCGAGTTAGTGCATGTCCTTAGCTAGCTAACTAGATAGCTATGTTGTGCTAGCTTGTGAATATGCTAACGTTAGCTAGTATGGGATAATGGAGAGTGAATGAAATTGTTTCTTCGAAATCTTGTTAGATAGTAATTTCACTGTTGCCATCTGGCTAGTATTAACAAGGGCTTTCTACAAATAGCAACATCAGTGCAGATAGCTTGGAATCGAGACCATAAGCAATACACACAATACATCTGCATTGCCAAACAACGCTACTGCCACCTTTTGGTTTGGAGTAGCTGACGACTTCCATGGTCTTTGCTGTGTGAACACAAAAAGAGATTGACTGCCGACATTCTGTTCAGAGGTGCCAAGTAAACATTTGACAATCCTACTGGTGTGTCTTAGCTTTAAAGGTGTGGGCTAGGAAAACTACAGGTGAGAAAAACTACAGTTCCCCTGAGCCGGGACCTCCCTCTCAATACCATTGGGGACATGGGATTAATCCGATTGGTGCTGCCACTCACCCAAAATGACTGGGATCACTGTACTCCAATAAGAGTGGGCCCTGCACACAACAGAACGGTGTGGAAGGGCTGAAAGGGTGAAGACCCTGTTCGAGCTCTATTTCCTTAGCACAGTGTTGGCTGAAGAGAAAGGCTGCTGAAATATCTCTGGATCACTTTCATTCCAGACCTTACGATTTGTGCGATTAATGTACCACCACAAAGTCTGTGTCTGTTGGCTTGCTATTCTGGGCCAGTGAGAACACATACACAAACACAGGTCAACATTTGTATACAATCAATCTACAGATTATTACAGTCAGTGCACTACCAGTCATATTTTTTCGGAGGTTTATACTTAAGCTGAAGGTCTCTTGCCATGTCTGGACAAAATCCATTAGTGCTTGCGAACATGCAGCTTTGATGATTTGGTATTATGGAACAGTTCACTGGTCATGATTTTCCTGATGCTGCCTTAATTTTAAACCACAAACATACTTATTTGACGACAAAATCACATCAACCCTTCAATTCAACCAATGGTCTTGAGCCAGATAAACAACATGCTCAACATGTGCATTCCACTACAACAGTCAGCCGACCTGGGTTCAAATACTTTTGAAAATTATAAACCCCACCTGTCTGGTGGAAGGCTAGATCAAACATTAAAAGTTTGATCTAGCCTTCCATCAGATGGGTGGGATTTATCGTTTTGGGACTATTCTAATAGTCCATTAAGCCACACAAGCTCAATCAAGCACTGACCAATGGGCCGACGATCAATGACATGGACTGCATTAGAACAGTGTTTCTCAACCTCCGGTAGGTACAATGTTGCAGACCGGTTGGTCAGTTAGTGAGCTGACACTGATTTTATTCGAGTTTAAATGCCAGTTTTACTGTACGTGGTGCTCAAAGGAGGGAAACCCCAGCGTGCCAGTTCCTGGAACAAAACATGTTGAAAAACACTGGGTGACCTCATTAGGTCTATTACTGAGAATACGAAGGCATCCTGCCTTAAAATACAACTGTTCACCCATTACCTTTTACAGGGCCCACCCAGGAGCTTTTCATACATTGAATGACTGACTTTGGAATGTAGAACTTACCTTTCAAAAGCAATTGTGTAAAAAGTAGGTGTTCCCATTGTGAAGAGCATATATAGTTTCTCCATACCACTTGTCAGAACTTTGTTGGATATTGCTGGATTTATGCACATGGCCTTGTTTTGCATTCAGTTTGCAGCTTTGACTGTACATTTTTGTAATGCTATGAATATGTATAAAATGTTTTACTTTTTTAATTAAATGTTTTTCCGCCCAATAGGGTCCTCCTGGTCTACAGGGTGACAAGGTAGGTAAACAAATGTTTTATTCATATGTTCAATGCATAATGAATGTATTACTTTCCAAGGGCTAACTTTCTTTGGTTTCTCTGGCAGTGGATGGACATGATCTAAATTCCTTGGCTTCCCACCCTTTCTTACAATACATTTTGGGGTCAAAAGCATTAACGTATGACTTTACTTTATTCCCTAATCAAATGTGTCCATAAATAATGTAGTTTTGTATGGTATTCTAAAGTTCCATTTAAAAATTGAAGTCCTACCTACCTCAAGTCTCAGTTGTGAATATTTAAATATTCACATCGTTCACAAATCCACTGACTTAATGACTTAACACCAGGGCCCGAACTGAAGTGCTTAAATGCTTCCTGAACATCCCTCCATAAAATGGCAGCCGATGAGAAATAACCACACTGTATCTTTATAAGTCTGTTGAACTTGGGGACCAATATGTACCCATGCGCCTTGCTTTGGAATATTTAAACCATGAAAATGGTTGACGTTCCACGCTTAATTCACACACAATGGAAATAGGCTGCTCTGGTTTTCCTCTGTCTTACTCGACTAGCAGGCATTGCAAAGCATCCGTGTGGCTCTAACAGGGCGTATATATTATTTCATTTTTTGAGATATATAACTGACAGTTGTTGGTATTCGTGTTTAATGAAAGTTCTGTTTACTATCAATCCTTGCTGTTCAGTCAGACCCCTCTAATAACTCAATGTACCTCATCAACAAATTGTCGATCATTTTTATTTAACCTTTATTTAACTAGGCAAGTCAGTTAAGAACAAATACTTATTTACAATGATGGCCTACCCCGGCGAAACCCTCCCCTAACCCGGACGACGCTGAGCCAATTGTGCGTTGCCCTATGGGATCAGGGCACAACACGTACAGTAAATAACAGAAATGCAGAATGGGTCATTCAAAAGTTGAGGTTTATACTAGTGTAGCTAACTGACAGTTGGTAATTGGATACACTTGCATTTTGTTTGGCCTCGTTCAACTTCAGCCTTTTTCTGTTCAATGTTAAAACAGCAACCGTGTTAAATCACCCACCTAAGTTGAATAAAGTACACCGTCTGAGGATGTGCCAGTCAAAAATTTGACTAAGAATTGGCACGTCTTAAATGTGTGGTGAGGTATAAAGAGATTGGTCATGTATTCATTTTACTCTATGATCAATGATCACTGTCCCACTCCCCCTTCCCCTCAACCCTATTCACGTCAGTCTGTGTTATCATAAGTGATTTTACTCTCAACCACAATTAATATTTGAGGCTGACTATATTATTTTTCCTTTCTTCTGTGTGTGTGTTTGTGTGTGTGTGTGTGTGTCTGGTTAATACATGTATTTCAAGACAAATTCTTTCTGCCCCTTGCAGGGGGATCAAGGCGACCAAGGACCGCGGGTATGTGGTTTGCTCTTTCTTGTAATTTTTTGATTGGCTGTTGAATGTGACTTTGTGTGACTGTATTTCTCCCTCGCCGAAGTAGTGGGCCAAAGATTCCAGGGATATGGTTTTTCCAAATGGATTCCAAGGATAGTTTTAACGCTTTTTTTGTGCAAAGACAACCAGAGCAATATACTGTATACTGTAGCAGGGAGTTCCAATATGATCAAAACTACAGACGGGTTATATAGGTTGCTGAAAACGACTGTCCATAATTTTTTGTATTAGGCAACTCAGGGAGCCCACTTGAAAACATGACAGAGAAGCAATTTCCCGCTTCGCTCATCATTAAACAGTCAATAGACATTAAGTCATAGAATTACACTAAAACTGTGTAGGACATCACTTAATTCTTGAAAATAACAACCCAAATGTTAAAAGTGGTGGAGATGTCCTTTAACACATGTTTAACCTGACGGTGGTTTCTGGTTCCATCCACAGGGTCTGGAATGCGGCCCATATACACCCCCTTCATAAAAGTGGTGACCCGTGTGACCTAAATAATTATCGCCACATTTTCAAACTCTCTTGCCTAGCTAAAATCTTAGAATTATTGGTAAATACTCAACTTAGATCCTTTTTAACAACGAAATGTAGACTAACTGTTCATCATGGTCATAGCACCATGTCTGCTACCTCTATGGATTTAAACAACATTATTTATTGTATGGAAAGGAATAAATACTGTGCTGCCCTTTTTTATATATAGTAGCTGTCTAAGGCTTTTGACACTGTGGATCACTCATCACTTATTCAGTGGCTTTCTTCAATTGGCGTGTAGCTGATTTGAAAATGATTTAACGGACACCCTTTGATACAGTGATTGATTCTTGCTCTGGTTCTTTTTACGTTAACAATATTGTTTAATCTGTAAAAAAAGTTACTTTCACTTGTACTGTTGCAGATGATACTATTGTGTATGCTATTGCCCCCAAAGCTGACCAGGCTATTTCAAAGCTTCAGTCTGGCTTTATTGCCTTGCAGAAATCCTTTGTTGAACTGACATTGGTAGTTAATGCAGGTAAAACCAAGTATATGTTATTTTGCATATCACATACAAATGTATCTGATGATTTATGCATACATACATTGGATGGTGTCCACAGTGATCGTTTCCCAGCTTATAAATATCTAGGATTCTGGATTGATGATAGGCTTTCCTTCAAAAAGCATGTTGATGAGTTAGTTAAGATGTTAAGAATTAAAATGTGCTTATATTACAGGAATAGGTCATGCCTTTCATTAAATAGCAGAAAGCAAATAATTCAGTCGACATTCATTCTGGTCTTAGACTATGATGATATCCAGGGGCGTCATGCACCCCAAAAATCTGAGGGGCACAAAGTACATGAGGATTACTGGGGGGGTTTGAGATTTTTGAATTTTTCAAAGACCTGATACAGCTTTTTAATGCAATCTAGGACCATAATCATTATGCTTAATTCTATGTAAAAAAAAGAATAAAATGTAAGCATACCTCTTGAGCTGCCTGTATCCTCCTGACTGGTGGTTCTTGTTTTAAAGAAACAAAATATGGTTATCTGCATCTCTGCTAAAATCTGGGTAAAAGATTGAAAGGAATTTGAGTCTTATTTAGTTACTGCTTGCTTTTCTAAAGTCTACCAACCTTGCCAGCGGACATGCCAGCTAAGATAATTAGACAAGCTAGCTACTTGATTGATAGCATGAAATGGCTTATTTGTTGTTAGTTATGAGGGTGGGAGATTGGGAACCTATCTGGGCTAGCTAAAGCCAACTTCATCAAATTGCTAGGTGGTAGTAGTATTATAGAGAAAACATATATATTTTTACTTTCAACGTGGCACAGTCATAGGATGCCACCTTTCCAACAAGTCAGTTCATCAAATGTCTGCCCTGCTAGAGCTGCCCCTGCTAACTGTGCTGTTATTTTGAAGTGGAAATGTCTAGGAGCAACAACGGCTCAGCTGCGAAGTGGTAGGCCACACAAGCGCACAGAATGGGACTGCTGTCCCGGTTGCAACACACTCACTACCGAGTTCCAAACTGCCTCTGGAAGCAACGTCAGAACAAAAACTGTTCGCATAAGAACACTGTGCGCAATGCCAAGCGTCGGCTGGAGTGGTGTTTCCATCCTAGTGATCTTAGGTTTGTGTGTGGTTGCTCAGCAAATGGAAACCCATTTCATGAAGTTTCCAACAAACAGTTATTGTGCTGATGTTGCTTCCAGAGGCAGTTTGAAACTCGGTAGTGAGTGTTGCAACCGAGGACAAATAATGTTAACGCGCTTAAGCACTCGGCAGTCCCGTTCTGTGAGCTTGTGTGGCCTACCATATCCCGGCTGAGACGTTGTTGCTCCTAGACATTTCCACTTCACAATAACAGCACTTACAGTTGACCGGGCAGCTCTAGCAGGGCAGAAATTTGACGAACTAGCATCCTATGACGGTGCCACTTTGAAAGCCACTGAGCTCTTCAGTAAGGCCATTCTACTGCCAATGTTTGTCTATGGAGATTACATTGCTATGTGCTCAATTTCATACAACTGTCAGTAACAGGTATGGCTGAAATAGCCGAATCCACTCATTTGAATGGGTGGTCACATACTTTTGTATATGTAGTGTATGTATTTTTATAGTGTTTTGTAACTTTATAGTGTTTTGTTGCTGTAAATGAGAATTTATTCTCAGTCAACTCACCTGGTAAAAGGGGTCAGAGGGGTCAGGTCAGCTCATAACCACTTACAGTGCCTTGCAAAAGTATTCAGACCTTTTGGATTGTGTTACAAAGTGGGATTAAAATCGATTTAGTCAATAATCTACACAAAATACTCTGTAATGTCAAAGAGTAATACAAAAAATTAAATAACTAAAATGTAAGTATTCAGCTCCCCAAGTTAGAAACAACTTTGACAGCTGTGAGTCGTCTTCTGTAAATCTATAAGAGCTCAAGCTCTGCCAATTTGTTGGGGCTAGACAGCAATTTTAAAGTCTTGCTGTAAAGTGTACGCTGGGAGTCAGGAAGCAAGAACAGGGAGTGCAAATGTAATAATAAATAGAACATAGTACAAAACAAGAAACACGAAAAGCGTACAGACAAGAAACAGAATCAATAACACCTGGGGAAAGAACCAAAGGGCGTGACAGATATAGGGGAGGCAATCAGGAAGGTGATGGAGTCCAGGTGTGTCACATGAAGGGCAGGTGCACATAACGATGGTGGGAGGGACGGTCCCGAAGACCAGGAGCGGGCCGGTCGCTTCTGCTGAGGCGCGGGAACCTGTAGAGCCAGCTGAGGCGCGGAAGCCAGACGAGCCAACTGCGGCTTGAGAACCTGTCGAGCCAGCTGAGGCATGGAATCCTGACGAGCCAGCTAAGGCATCCCCGGTTGATTTGGCAGCGACACTTGGACCCGACGTCCCCAGACGTCCCCAACTCCCTGTTGCTTCCCTTTGGAGAGGCGTTATTCTGTAACGTGTACGCTTGGAGTCAGAAAGCAAGTACAGGAAGGGAATTTAATAAATAACGGAACATTGAACAAAACAAGAAACACGAAAAGCACACGGACATGAAACAGAAACAAAGTCAATAACGCCTAGGGAAAGAACCAAAGGGAGTGAGAGATATAGGGGGAGGCAATCAGGAAAGTGATGGAGTCCAGGTGAGTCTCATGAAGCGCAGGTGCGCATAACGATGGTGGCAGGTGTGCGTAATAATGAATAAACTGGCAACATCGAGTGCCGGAGAGGGGGAGCGGGAGTAGACGTGACACTTGCCATATATTTTCAAGCAGATTTACGTCAAAACTGTAACTTGGCCACACAGGAACATTCACTGTCTTCTTGGTAAGCAACTGCAGCATAGATTTGGCCTTGATTTGGCCTTGTAGGTTATTGTCCTGCTGAAAGGTTTTCCTCTAGGATTTTGACAGTGCTTAGAACCATCCCGTTTATTTTTATCCTGAAACACTCCTCAGTATTTGCTGATGTTAATCATACCTATACCATGATGGATACTGGGGAGTGTTTCAGGATCAAAATAAATGGGATGGTTCTAAGCACTGTAGAAATCCTACAGGAAAACCTTCTACAGTCTGTTTTACACCAGACACTGGGAAAGGAAATCACCTTTCAGCAGGAGAGTAACCTACAAAACAAAGCCAAATCTACACTGGAGTTGCTATTTGGATACCGGGGAATCAGTGACTCAGCCCCAGTAATAGGGTCAGTATATAGAGGCCTGCGTCTTGTGACCGTGGCATACGTGTAGGTATGCACAGTAGGACCAAGTCCATGCAAATGTTAGCAGTTAAACCTTGAAATCAGCCGTAGCCTTAACAGGAAGCCATTGTTGGGAGATTAGCAATGGAGTAGTATGATCGATTTTTGGGGTTCTAGTCAAGATTTTTGCAGCCGTATTTAGCACTAACTGAAGTTTATTTAGTGCTTTATCTGGGCAGCCGGAGAGTACAGCATTGCAGTAGTCTAATCTTGAAGTGACAAAAGCATGGATGAACTTTTCTGCATAATTTTTTGACAAAAAGTTTCCGATTTTTGCAATGTTATGAAGATAGAAAAAAGCTTCCGTTGAAATATTCTTGATATGTTCGTCAAAAGAGAGATAAGTGTCCATAGTAATGCCGAGGTCCTTCACAGTTTTATTCGAGATTACTTTACAACCATCAAGATTAATTGTCAGATCAAACAGCAGATATCTTTGTTTCTTGAGACCTAGAACTAGCATCTCTATTTTGTCCAAGTTTAAAAGTAAAACATTTGCCGGCATCCACTTCCTTATGTCTGAAACACAGGCTTCCAGGGTAGGCAATTTTGGGGCTTCACCATGTTTCATAGAAATGTACAGTGTGTTGTCCGCATAGCAGTGAAAGTTGACATTGTGTTTCTGAATGACATCACAAAAAAGTAGAATATTTAGTGAAAACAATAGTGGTCCTAAAATGGAACCTTGAGGAACACCAAAAAGTACCATTGTTTTGTCAGAGGACAAACCATCCACAGAGATGAACTGATATCTTTCCAACAGATACAATCTAAACCAGAAAATAACCTGCCCGTGTAGATCAGTTAGGATTTCCAATCTCTCCAAAAGAATGTGGGGATCAATGGTGTCAAAAGTGGCACTAAGGTCTAGGAGCATAAGGACAGATGCAGAGCCTTGGTCTGATGCTATTAAAAGGTAATTTATCAACTTCACGAGTGCAGTCTCAGTACTATGATGGGGTCTAAAACCATACTGGAGCGTTTCATATTCATTATTTGTCTTCAGGAAGGTAGTGAGTTGCTCCGCAACAGCTATTTTGTTTTAAATTGAGAGGAATGGGAGATTCGATATAGGCCGATTAGTTAAAAAAAAAAAACGGGTCAAGATTTGGCTTTTTCAGGAGAGGCTTTATTACTTTCACTTTTAGTGAGTTTGGTACACATCCGGAGGATAGGGAGATGTTTATTATGTTCAACATAGGAGGGCCAAGCACAGGAAGGAGTTTTTTCAGTAGTTTAGTTGGAATAGGATCCAGTAGACAGCTGGAAGATGTTGAGGCTATTTTCGGGAATGTGTCAAGAGATACAGGATTGAAAAACTTGAGTGTCTCCGTTAATCCTAAATCCAGGCAGTGTGCAGACTCAGGACAACTGAGTTTTGGATAAATAATTTGTGGTAATTTGCTTTCTAATGATCATGTTCTTTTCGGCGAAGAAGTTAATGAAGGCCATCCTCATTTGGGGAATGCTGCTTTTTAGTTAGCTTTGCGACAATATAAAAAATACATTTAGGTTTGTTTTTCTTCTCCTCAATCAGGTTGAAAGAGTAGGCTGATCTAGCAGCAGTGAGGGCACTTCGATACTGCACGGTCCTGTCTTTCCAAGCTAGTTGGAAGACTTTCAGGTTGGTGGAAGGCCATTTCCGTTCCAATATGCTTTAGGGCTCTGGTATTTTCTGTATACCAGGGAGCTAATTTCTTGAGACGAATGTTTTTTGCGACTGCATCTAGGGTATTATGCAAGGTTACACTGAGGTCCTGATTTTTGAACTCAGACGCCCTTGGTTGTGAGTGTGGACTCTTTGGTTTGTCCGAGAATTTATAGCATGGCTTTTGAGAATCCTAGGTTGGGGTCTGAGCAGATTATTTGTTCCTATTTCAAACATAATAAAATGGTGGTCCGATTGTCCAGGATTATGAGAAAAAACATTCTGATCCACAATATTTATTCCATGGGACCAAACTAGATCCAGAGTATGACCGTGGCAATGCGTAGGTCCGGAGACATGTTTGTTCAAAAGCCACTGAGTTGATGATGCCTCCGAAAGCCTTTTCGAGTGGTCTGTGGACTTTTCCATGTGAATATTGAAGTCACCAGAAATGTTAATACTATCTGCCATGACTACGAGGTCTGATAGGAATTCAGGGAAATCAGTGAGGAACTCTGTATAAGTAAAAGTGTATAAGTGTAAACAGTATCTATAAAAAGTGATTGATTAGGCTGCATTGATTTCATGACTAGATGCTCAAAAGACAAAAATGCTGTCATTTCTTTCGTTAATTGAAATTTGCTGTCGTAAATCTTATCAACACCTCCACCTTTATGGGATGCGCAAGGGATATGGTCACTAGTCTAACCAAGAGGAGAGGCCTCATTTAACACAGTACATTTCCAGTCAGGCCAATTACATCAAGGTTATAATCAGTGATTAGTTCATTGAATATGACTGCCTTGGAAGTAGAGGGATCTAACATTAAGTAGTCCTATTTTGAGATGTGAGATATTATGAAAGTCTCTTTCAATAATGACAGGAATGGAGGAGGAATTTATTCCAGTGAGATTGCTAAAGCGAACACCGCAATGTTTAGTTTTGCCTGACCTAGATCGAAGCACAGACATGGTCTGAATAGGGAAAGCTGAGCTGACTACACTGACTGTCCTAGTGGCAGACGCCTCTAAACTGGCAGGCTGGCTAACAGCCTGCTGTCTGCACCCATCTCATTGTGGAGCTAATTCTCTCCATATCAGTCATTTTGCTTACTACAACTGCAATCATCCTGCTGTAGGCAAATACATGGTAATGTTACTCTACCAAATATTCAACATCCTATTCAGAGAGAAATACAAAAAGTGATTAGCAAATGGTTGGGAATATCAGTCAACCACCAATGTCATTACCATTGTCACCCATATCCATGAATGCAGCCACAGTACAATGTGGCGAGTGCACTGTCCCACATCTAATGTGAGTGGATTTGATGCATTGAAGAAAATTGCAGTTTTTGGCTGACTCTGAAGTCAGATGATAATTTATTTTCCCACAACAAGGAGACTTGGCTTGAACACACAGACAGTGTCAGTGAGCTTGACAGTGCTAGACTCTGGCCAAGTCAGCAGTGTATAATGAGAGCTTACACAGACCTCTGGCATCTCATTAAAGGTGGGGGATCAATGCTAAGTCCCACTGTCTCCCGGCAAATGTATCGAATCATTCATGATTCTAACATACTCTAGCCCAAGGTGGCAGCACAAGTGAAGCATGTCATATCTTCATTGTTCACTTTTCAAGATTGTATCAGAGCTTTTACGAAGCAAAGCAATTTGGTTTGAATATTCTATTGAATTTCCACAGAAAGTATTTTTTCCCCTTCGATACAAACACTCTTAACAATTTAATGTTTTGCTTTGCTGGCATTCTCAACCTATGTCTAGGTGTGTTACTGATCCAACAGATAAAGAGAAACAAGCCATATTGAACCCTTTGCGTACATTTGGAATCAAGTGATTATATAGGTTACATTTGGATTCCATGATATGGTAAATACAAATAAAATATGGTATAATTAAAATAGGTACGATATGGTAAAATACAAAAGATTTGGTTTGAAAAAAGACCTGGACTTTGTTCATTGACAAATCATTTTGTGTGGCAATTGCATTGACAGGTGTTTGGCACACTTTAAAGACAATCATTAAAGTGAATTGCTTCAAAATAACATTTTATGTTGTTGGCATGTAGTACAATTCCTTACAGTGTAATTAAAATATCCTCAAACTGGTTTTCAGTGTCTTACAGAGATAAATGAAACATTTAAGTCCATTATTACATTTTTTTTAAATATTGGGGAGACAAAACAATTAAAGCCATTCACTTTTTCATGGCCTGTTGAAGTCAATGAAATGTGGAACAGATAGCTTGACTACTCCGCTGTTATGGATGTTTTCATAACTTTGATTGTGTTGTGTCTGGAGCTCTCTATGTTTTGTCTGTGTTGAGCAATCCTGTGCTGTATGTCCTTTTAGGGATTGCTTGGTCTCCCTACACTGGCTGCTTTGCACAGCAATCAGATCCTGACTGTCAAGGTTTGTTGGTGTGGCCTAGCTGCTCAGTCTGACCCCTGGTTGACACACACTGAGAATGAATGCATCACTGTCGAGCCTTTACTGCTGGCCCGAATGACAGACCAGGGCCAGGCACAGTAGTTAATCAGGGCCATAATCGTCCACTCAGTGCCACAAAGTCTTTTACCCGAGGGGTTGCTTTTTCATGCAAAATGCCAGGGCCCTGTTGAAATCCAAGGTAGCTTTTTATAACCCAGTAATGTGTAGTTGATTACGACCAGAATTGTAATTTTTCGAACCATGACATGGTCTGGCTAATGTCCATTGATGCTGAATGAATGGAAGGAACTTAGCAAGGAACATTAAACAATAAACCAAAGTGGCAAAATGTTTTTAAATCCCATAACCATGGTTCACTGCAAATCTCTAAATACAAGTTATAATTTTCAGTGGGCTATTTAGTGCTAAATCTACTGTATATCCTGAACTGTATGATTTCCATATTTCAATCACACAAGTTCAACTCCAATATATTTAGGTATTTCTAGTAATGGATCATTTGAGATAATACCAATGGACAGCGCCAGAGATACTTGCCCAACTTAAAAAACACAGTGTAAAAAATTGACCTTCAGAAGGTCAACCATGCATCTCTCTGTGTGTGCACCTCCGGGGGTCTGGCTTGGCACTGAGCACTACTGTGATGATGTCAGTGCCTCCACAGAGGAGAAGTCCCCATTTTTCCAGGATCTGCGAACCCAGCATCCCTAAGGTGGTAATTATGTGCTCTGGCTCCAAAATTAAGTCCAGACTTCCAAAGCCACTGTGGTGGAAAAGTGTGGATTTCTCCCCATTTATGAAGGTGCTTAGTTGGGTCTTGTGACGCAACGTCTAATCAAATCTATTTTTTGCCCTTTGACTCCTTCCTCTTTTTCTTCTGGGACCTCATCCTCCTCCAACCTCACTTACCTCTGAACTTCAACTTCTTGACCTCACACACCTGCTCGCTCAGATGGTCTTCCCTAAGATCAATCATGGCTTTCTTTCTGCTGACCAGCAGCTCATAAAGCGGCGGCTTATTAAGGTAGTGGCTGTCCTTGCTCGTCTTTATCGTTCCTCCGAAGGGGTTTATCACCTGACAACTTCTCCTTGTTCATTCCTCAGTTTGCATGCCATCCTTTAGTTGGACCTATCAGAAACACGCTGCTGCCCATTCTGTCATCTTAGAGGAAATTCTAGAAGCATACATTTAGTAATGATCTTCATACATTGTCACTTGTAACTAAAGAATGAATTTGCAGAATGTTTTAGATTCATCTTAATGAAAATCTGACACTTACTATTGATGTTTGTCAAAGCTTAGTGTAGACAAATTTGTTAATTAAACTGGGAAATTATATTTGGGAATACTCCAAGTAGCAATTATTTTAAACAACATTTCAGATATAGACCAGTTAGAAAATGTTACTAAATTAATTAATTAATTTCTAAACTCCTACTCCAGTGTTATTAACTTAACATCTGAGACACTAAAGTAAGAGTTGTAAACTTCCCTTCATGTTCCCTATGAAGGTTTTCCATGCCCAATGGATTACTAATTTCACTATTAGTTCTAATGATTGCTCTACTAATGTCTTCATTATTTATCTAAAAGTTTGAAGCCATTTAATATAATGATTTGACTTGTTGCATTGCTCTACAGGGAGATCAGGGTTCGGCAGGTCCACCAGGGCCTCCTGGACCCCCAGGTCCCCCTGGCCCCCGAGGGCCACCAGGGGACACAGGCAAGGATGGGCCCCGGGGAGTGCCAGGTCTGCCGGTGAGTACAGTATTGTATGTTTGTATGGGTACAGTACAGTCCTTGGCCTGGGAAATGGCACAAAGGGGAAACCCCTTTAATGAATGTAACACAAACGAAATTGCTTCTGATTGCCCGTATATCAGAGGAAAGTGGAAGATGCATTTTTAAAACAAAATTATGAATGCAAAACAATAAGCCGTCTTTTTATTAACAACTTCATGTTTCTAAACGGGCTTTCTACAGTCACTGACATGTTTTATTCAATGGGCATCGCACATAATGAGTACAAATCTTTCACAGAACCTGGACAAAAAATTATCCAATATAAATGTTGATTGTTTTGCTGCTCCAAAAGTTGATATTTTAATAAAACATTGGTGATAGGCTACTGATTAGGCTACTGTGCTCTTCCGCTGGCAAAAGCGATGCCATAACCACTTGCCTTGCCACTAAGATCAGCTTTTGGTTGGTCTTAAATATGAAATTGACATGTAAAGGGATAGTTCACCAAAATTACAGACTTACATTTTGTTTTCCTTACCCTGTAAGCAGTCTATGGTCAAGGTATGACAGTAATCCATGCTTTGGTTTAGTTTCCCTGGCACTGTTTCCAAATAATAATATTTTAGCATTTGTTGCACAAATCCCATTCAAGTCATGTGACCGAAATTAGCATTTTTCACGCGCTGCCGCATAATTCTGTAGCACGTCATTTAATTCTCAGCCATATTTTCTGTTACTGCAAGTTATTGCTAGTTTGACCACCAGAGGGCATCTTTGAGAAGCATTTGATAGTATTCGGTACTGGCATTACTGGGAATTTAAAACCTTTTTTGTAATAACATAGTATATGGGATTGATTTTAAGAAATTTGGCTTAATTAATTTGATTAATATTATGGTGTTTCTATTCAGAGAAAAACAAAATACGAAACCCTTAGGGTTTCCATTAGGATGGATTGGAAAATATGGCGATGTACAACATGACGGTCGGGAGTAGGCTACAGGATTGGAGGATTCTAAATTGTTTGCCTTTAATAGACAACTTTTTTCCAATATTTCTGTAAATCAGGAATATTTATTCCCATAGTAATTCATTATGGATCCATAACTAAATCAACATCTGCATTTTTAAAGAGTATTTTTTATCATTATTTTATTATCGAAATGTGTTTATTTGTTTATTAGGCTACTGTGCAGTCTACAATACATACTGTAGTAAACATGGGAAAGTGCCTAATTCCTTACATAAAGGAGAGCAGGCCATGTCTGTACTACAGAATGCGGGGCACCCGGGAGACTGGGGTTCAAATCCTCATTGGGGAGGAAGAAGTAGGCTGTCCTTGTAAATAGGAATGTGTTCTTAACTGATTCCATATGTGTTATTTCATAGTTGTGATGTTTTCAATATTATTCTACAATGTAGAAAATAGTAAAATATAGAAAAATCCTCGAATGAGTAGCTGTGTCCAAACCTTTGACTGGTACTTGCTTAATTAATTTGATTAATATTATGGTGTTTCTATTCCATGAAAAACAAAAAAACCTTCCAAAATAAAACATGCCAGTGTTTCTTGACCGCATCTCCCACTTTTCGCTAGTTCAAAGTATATATAGTTGTGAACATTACAGATAGTTTTTTAGCTATAGTGGATATTTTTTTGTAGCAGTTCATCTCATGTTTTCCCCAATGCCAAATTAAGAACTTTATCCACACATTGGATGAATAGCCTCTTTTTAGAAACCTATTGCGCATCTCGGCTGCTTTTTATAGATAGTACTGAAAATGAGGGGGGGGGGGTTCACACCTAGCTCGGCTATTAGACAATTCTTTAGTAAAGGTTGAATAGTCTATTGTTCAGCTAATAGCCCATCCTGCTATGCTGGTGAAAAACGAATAATCATACTTTTTCCCCTTTCCACGTTGAGGATCCTATTTGATAGTGTTTTTAGCCACAATCAGCTCCAACCCCAATTAATACATTTGGGCACAGTTGATAGCGTGCTGGACTTCGGGCTAGAATGTTGAGGGTTCGAAACCTGCTCCCTGCTTGCTACAATGAATGAGTTTGATACACCTGGTATTGGATATGGCTGAACAAAACTTGCTAAATATCGATTTTCGTAAATTAGCTTTATGGCAAAAAAATATGCACAATCGTTTGTCTCTACATGAACTAACATATTCCTCTCAATTGTACATTTTTTGCTTGACTCATTATGACGTTATAACTACATACATTTGCTTCCCCGTAATGTTTTGTCAGCCATCTTTGCTGAAGTCACCAGGGACGGGTGGCCCGCGTCAAATTCGTCATTGGAACCACTCGATATGATTGGTCATATAAAAACCTTGGGACCCAAATGCATAATGGGTGCTCTAACTACCCCTTGTGGTGGTCTGGAGCAATGAAGGCGTGACGCTGGGTACCTCTAAGTCCCGCGGTGTAAGCTCGCAACTTTTAAAGGAGGATCCACTGTAATATCGGTCCCATGACTGGAATGAGATTTGCGCCACAAATGCCAATTCATTAACTAACTCCATAGATATGTACCATAAAACCTGATAAAGTACCATTTCAGATTGGCCTTTGGTTGGTCTATAGCGCCCCATAAAGATTAATGGTGAAGATACATTTTACCTGCATGTATGTTTTAGGTAATGGCTTCCCCTGTGTTGGGTCTACATGGCCAAAGCCATATGGCCTTTGTTTATTGCCTTTATGATCGCAACAATTATGAAAAACCATCAGAAATCGAGAAGTTGTGATATTTTTACATTCAGTGGTGTTTTAAATATAAAGTTATATTTTACACAAAAAAGTTATGTAAGTGTTACCTGAAGTCTACTGATTCCAATGATATATATACTATGATATTATATACTTCGTCACTTTTAAGAACTTTTACAAATGACAGAATATGTCTAAATAAAGATGTTTAGCTGTAGTGCCATTGCAGATTTAACCTATTACACTCTAGGGCACCAGTTTTCCACAATGGCCAACAACCAGCTACATAGGGCCGAATCGGACAGGTGTCGCATGGCCGTACCTACATAAAGCCCAGAACTGCACCAATACAGAGCTATTAATTTGAATCAATTGCTATTCACAGTAGAGTACACTAGATGCAAAAGGATGGATGGACACCTAATTCAGATGTGGATTGTTTATTTTTATCTAGAAACTGTATCATTGATAAACTGATGAATTTGCCTCTGTATTGAACACTAACATCGATCTGCATAACCCACATTTCAAATCCAAATCTTCATAACCAAATGTCTTATTAAAAAATATAAATAATTGAATATTCCAAATCCAATCCAATTATTTACCACCAACTGTAATTTCAAGTCATTGAAGTAGAACAAATCTCTCCATTTATCTGTGTTTTACTAATTGGGCATTTTATATTTATACAGGGAGATCCCGGGACCCCAGGAGAGCTAGGACTAATGGTAAGTAGGTCATTATGTTATGACATCCACTTCTTCCAATGCTGGTTTACCCAATACCTCAATACCTTGTGTTGTGCTTATTTAGAGTTAGCCTACATTGAACTGATTCTGTGAAATAGTTCCGGAGATGCAAAAAGTATTACTATTGCCACAGCGTTTTTGTGCCTAATTGTTAAATAATGATGTTGAGGTTATATTTAAGTTTCTGTTTCCAAAATAATAATATCAAATATTGCCATGTTGAGGATCTAGTTGACGGAGTAGCAGTGTTGATTCCTTCAGGAAATTATACCAAGACCACATGTTGCCCCTTGGGAAAATTATGCCTTTTCACGTTTTCTGTGCTAAAATGGTTTGCCAGTTAGATTCATATACCCAGCATTGTGGCGTATTTTAAGCTTATTTTAATAGACTTTTCTCTCTCACAATTTTTGTTTTGTTTAAGTACAAATGCAACCACTTAACTTCTTATGGCTGAGATCCCGTTAACGGGATCGATTTGACAACAGCCAGTGAAAGTGCAGGGCGCCAAATTCAAACAAAATAAATCTCATAATTCCTCAAACATACAAGTATTTTACACCATTTTAAAGATAAACTTGTTGTTAATCCCACCACAGTGTCCGATTTCAAAAAGGCTTTACGACGAAAGCACACCAAACGATTATGTTAGGTCAGTACCTTGTCACAGAAAAACACAGTCATTTTTCCAGCCAAAGAGAGGAGTCACAAAAAGCAGAAATAGAGATAAAATGAATCACTAACCTTTGATGATCTTCATCAGATGACACTCATAGGACTTCATGTTACACAATACATGTATGTTTTGTTCGATAAAGTTCATATTTATATCCAAAAATCTCAGTTTACATTGACGCGTTATGTTCAGTAATGTTTTGCTTCCAAAACATCCGGTGATTTTACAGAGAGCCACATCAATTTACAGAAATACTCATCATAAATGTTGATGAAAATACAAGTGTTATGCATGGAACTTTAGATAAACTTCTTCTTAATGCAACCGCTGTGTCAGATTTGAAAAAAGCTTTTCCGAAAAAGCACACCATGCAATAATCTGAGTACAGAGCTCAGACACAAAAACAAGCCATACAGATATCCGCCATGTTGTGGAGTCAGTAAAAGTCAGAAATAGCATTATAAATATTCACTTACCTTTGATGATCTTCATCAGAATGCACTCCCAGGAATCTCAGTTCCACAATAAATGTTTGTTTTGTTCGATAAAGTCCATAATTTATGTCCAAATGCCTCCTTTTTGTTCGCGCCTTGAGTTCACAAATCCAAATTCACGACGCGCAGGTCAGACAAAACGTCAAAAAATTCCATTACAGTTCATAGAAACATGTCAAACGATGTATAGAATCAATCTTTAGGATGTTTTTAACATAAATCTTCAATAATATTTCAACCGGAGAATTCCTTTGTCTTCAGAAATGCAATGGAACGCAGGTCGCTCTCACGGGAGCACGCATGATCAGTTCATGCCAGGCACGATCAGCTCATGCCAGGCACTTGACTCAAAGAGCTCTCATTCCCTCATTCTTCACAGTAGAAACATAAAACAAGGTTCTAAAGACTGTTGACATCTAGTGGAAGCCTTGGGAAGTGCAATATGACCCCATATACACTGTATATTTGATAGGCAATGAGTTGAAAACTACAAACCTCAGATTTCCCACTTCCTGGTTGTATTTTCTCTCAGGTTTTTGCCTGCCATATGAGTTATGTTATACTCACAGACATCATTGAAACAGTTTTAGAAACTTCAGAGTGTTTTCTATCCAAATATACTAATAATATGCAAATCTTAGCTTCTGGGACTGAGTAGCAGGCAGTTTACTCTGGGCACCTTATTCATCCAAGCTACTCAATACTGCCCCCAGCCATAAGAAGTTTTAAGGAAGCTGCATCTTATTTAGAACATCCATACTTGCATTCCAGTTTTACGAGAATTTAAATAACTGATTTTGTTGATCCATGGTGAATGTCTACAGCATTTTTATGAAACCCTGTTAAAATATATATATATATTTTCACACATGAAACTCATTATAGAGGCAAACTGTTCAAATGAACAGCAATCGCATACTGCTTTTAGTGTTTAGCAAATAAGGCATTTAATGAAAGGTCCCTCATAAAAAATCAACCCAGCCTGTATTTTCTGATGACAAAGAAGTGTGGACAGAAAATGGGACTAACAAGCACACTGTGTGATTGGAATGTTCACAAGTTCATGAGGTGCCAGAGAAACAGAGTTCTCTCCAGTGATGTTCTCTCTGATTCCATCATCACTAGCTTTTTGTTGCAGTGGAAAGAAAGGGTAAGGCATTTGAGGGAGAAAAATATAGGGAGGGATGGGATGGTGCAATGGAGAAAAAGAAAGAAAGAGAGAGAGAGAGCGAGAAAGAGAGAGAGGAAGGAATGAAGAAATAAAGTGAGAAATAGAATGTGGGTACCAATTTATTATTTAACCCACCCTTTGCTGTATCTTTTGAGCTCAAATAATATTGGGTCATGCTTTCTATCAAATTGACACAGTGCTCGCTCTCTCTTTGCTTGAGTTTGCGTTGAGTTTGTTTCTACCTCTCCGGGATAAAATACGAAAGGGTTCTAACTAAAATATGACCCTCTATCCACCTCAGTATAGTACATTACTAACATCAAGGCGGTGACCCGTTCCTGTAGGTTCATGCTCTACAACATTCGCAGAGTACGACCCTGCCTCACACAGGAAGCGGCGCAGGTCCTAATCCAGGCACTTGTCATCTCCCGTCTGGATTACTGCAACTCGCTGTTGGCTGGGCTCCCTGCCTGTGCCATTAAACCCCTACAACTCATCCAGAACGCCGCAGCCCGTCTGGTGTTCAACCTTCCCAAGTTCTCTCACGTCACCCCGCTCCTCCGCTCTCTCCACTGGCTTCCAGTTGAAGCTCGCATCCGCTACAAGACCATGGTGCTTGCCTACGGAGGGAGGGGAACGGCACCTCCGTACCTTCAAGCTCTGATCAGGCCCTACACCCAAACAAGGGCACTGCGTTCATCCACCTCTGGCCTGCTCGCCTCCCTACCTCTGAGGAAGTACAGTTCCCGCTCAGCCCAGTCAAAACTGTTCGCTGCTCTGGCACCCCAATGGTGGAACAAACTCCCTCACGACGCCAGGTCAGCGGAGTCAATCACCACCTTCCGGAGACACCTGAAACCCCACCTCTTTAAGGAATACCTAGGATAGGATAAAGTAATCCTTCTAACCCCCCACCCCCCCCTTAAAAGAGTTAGATGCACTATTGTAAAGTGGTTGTTCCACTGGATATCATAAGGTGAATGCACCAATTTGTAAGTCGCTCTGGATAAGAGCGTCTGCTAAATGACTTAAATGTAAATGTAAAATTATGAATGCTTATATCACACATATAATGGATTATAGAAACGTTCTATAAGCATTCATGGCAGCTTATGGCTCTTTAATAAAACAGCCTTTCTGAATACATGAATGACTGAATGTGATCACAATGCGTTAGATAACACTTGCTATGAACCACTTTATCAAAAGGATGAATTAACTCCAATGTTCTGTGTCCTCTATGTTCCACGGGTCAGAGGTCCTCACTAACGTTTAGTCCCTACAATAAGTCAAAACAGCTGCCAACACATTTGTCAAAAGATGAACTATAAATCACTGTCAAAATGAGAGCACACTTACACAGTACTTTGAGTGAAAAAAAGATCCTGTGAGCTGTAATTCATGAGTCAAGGCCTAATGTTCCAGCAGTTTATTTGTTTGAACAGTGACACTTATGTACTTTTAGGACACATTTAATCATTTGGGAATCCCTCTGCCTTTAAAGCAGTGTGAGACGAGAATACACAATCTCCAATGGTCGTAATAGGATATGGAGATACTGCCAAAACACAATGGGGTATCGTTCTGCAGGTTGTCAGAGTTTCAGCCTCAGACAGTTGGCTTCTGTTTCCCCCGTCACTCTCTTGGTTCTCCCCAAACGTCTCACTGTGGAGATAAAAATCTAAAACCAAGAAATGTGAAGAGAACTCAAGTGGGGTGGAATATAGAGATGTCTTTGAAACCATGGGTGCAACTTTCACTGGGGACTCCCCCTCCCCCCCCCCCCCACACACATTCTGAAATCACATTTTTGTCCCCCCCAGTATTATAATTTGAATGTGATACAAAATGAGGCAACGGTGTGCTTTAAGACCACGAGGACACCTCCAAGCAGTCAGGTAGGTTGTTTGGAATGTTTATCTGACTGGATAAAAAATATATAATAACTTCTAAAACCCCACTTCTAAAACCAAAGTTTACTGTTTGAAACAGTACATCATGTTCTGGGTAACTGCATGTCTGGAAGGACAATGGAGCCATGCCACTATTCATGGTTCTCTAGGACAGCTTCCAGGGGCCAGTGCCTACTTGACACAGTTCAGCGTTTTGATGTAGATGCTATTGTTAAAAAGGCTAAAGTGAATTCCAAAGTGTCCAAAGCCATCCAGGACATATGGTGCTGGTTAGGAGGAATAGGCTTCCATGGAGTAGAAAGGAGGGGAAAAGGTAATATTTTCAGGAATCAATTTGAAATCATCAGTGCCACGAGGTCTCTCTAAGGAAAATGATGGGTTGTGTGTATTCCAAAGGTGGTTTGCAGCCACATGTTTGAATATATTTCAAAAGGCTGGAAACCCAGTGAGATATTGTACATGGTATTCCATGCGTAACTGAAACAGTCTCCCCACTTTTTCATGGAGTTATTGTCCATCATTTAATTAAATGCATTGCAGACCTGTGGGGTCACACTACATTAATACCATTTTGTAATGAAGATATACTTTTTTAATTTTGGTAGCCTTGATATTAAGTTTCCTTTCATCTGTAAATAGCAAAAGACACGCCTGAAGGACACAAAATTGAGTTGTCCTATGCCTCTTACGCCGGATATTTGGTAGAAATACTGTAGCTTTTTCTATAAAAAAATATATCTGGTGATTTGCTGAATCTAAGAACATTAGCTCTTTGACATTGAGCTGAAGCAGTGCACTGCCAACAAAATGCCTTTAAAGACAATTTCCCTGATGTTTGCATATAGCTTTCATGGTAAAGGCTACGGATGTCAGCCCAAGTGTTAATTGTCTTTACAAGTCAAGTGCAGTGGACTTGTCGACAATGCGCCTTTGATTTAATCCTGGCCACAGTTTCCCAGTGCTGTACTCTGACAAAGCTTTTCAACTTCTTCTACAGTTGGCAGAGGTTCTACTCTAGAGTGGGGGAATAAAGACAGTTCACTGGCAATGGAGTCAGTCATTTCCTGGTCATGAATTAATGCATGACCCAATCATTGTAGATTGTTTTGCTGACTGCATTCAGTAACTGAGATGGCTAGTTCAGGCTGTGTATTTGTGGATGGAAGCAAACTCACATAAGCACAATGGACATTTTTCTGGTAATTTCATTTACATATCTTATTTTTTTAGCCCTTTTTTCTCCCCAATTTCGTGGTATCCAATTGGTAGTAGTTACAGTCTTGTCTCATCGCTGCAACTCCCGTACAGACTCGGGAGAAGCGAATGTCACGCCCTGACCTTAGTTATCTATGTTTTCTTTATTATTTTGGTTAGGTCAGGGTGTGACAAGGGTGGGTATGCCTGTTTTGTATTGTCTAGGGTTTTTGTATGTCTAGGGGTGTTTGTAAGTCTAGGCATATGTATGTCTATGGTGGCCTGAATTGGTTCCCAATCAGAGGCACCTGTTTATCGTTATCTCTGATTGGAGATCATATTTAGGTTGCCATTTTCCCTTTTGGTTTGGTGGGTTCTATGTCTATGTGTAGTTGCCTGTTCAGCACTCTTTGTATAGCTTCACGGTTCGTTTTGTTGTTTTGTTAGTTTTGTTCAGTGTTCATTCTTAAAATAAAGAAGAATGTACGCTTATCACGCTGCACCTTGGTCTCCTCCCTACGACGGCCGTGACAGCGAAGGTCGAGAGCCATGCATCCTCCGAAACACAACCCAACCAAGCCGCACTGCTTCTTGACACAATGCACATCCAACCCGGAAGCCAGCCTCACCAATGTGTCGAAGGAAACACCGTACACCTGGCGACCTGGTCAGCGTGCACTGCGACCGGCCCGCCACAGGAGTCGCTAGTGTGCGATGAGACAAGGATATCCCTGCCGGCCAAACCCTCCCTAACCCGGACGACGCTGGGCCAATTGTGCGCCGCCCCATGGGCCTCACGGTTGCGGCCGGCTGCGACAGAGCCTGGGCTCGAACCCAGAATCTCTGGTGGCACAGCCTTAGAACACTGCGCCACCCGGGAGGCCCATTTTTCTGGTACTTTACTGAACATCTTTCCAAATAAGATATGTTATTAGATTGTCAACAATCTAAGCTGAAGACAAGGTAGAATTGCCCCGTCCACAAGTGGGCTCTTGATTTTCCTGGATAAACTTTTTTGGATAAACTCTCAGCTGCAGCTACTGTAGACCAATTAGATCTATAGCAAGAGGCCATGCTCTTACAAACACCTTAACCAAATACATTTAAACTCAGTTTTTCTGACATTTTATCCTAGTAAAAATTCCCTGTCTTAAGTCAGTTAGGATCACCAATTTATTTTATGAATGTGAAATGTCAGAATAATAGTAGAGAGAATTATTTATTTCAGCTTTTATTTCTTTCATCACATTTCCAGTGGGTCAGAAGTTTACATACTCTTAATTAGTATTTGGTAGCATTGCCTTTAAATTGTTTAACTTGGGTCTGCTTGAGGTCATTGTCCATTTGGAAGACCCATTTGCGACTTCCTGACTGATGTCTTGAGATGTTACTTTAATATATCCACATAATTGTCCTTCCTCATGATGCCATCTATTTCGTGAAGTGCACCAGTCCCTCTTGCAGCAAAGCACCCCCACAACATGATGCTGCCACCCCCGTGCTTCACAGTTGGGATGGTGTTCTTCGGCTTGCAAGCCTCCACCTTTTTCCTCCAAACAGAAGGATGGTCATTATGGCCAAACAGTTCTATTTTTGTTTCATCAGACCAGAGGACATTTCTCCAAAAAGTACGATATTTGTCCCCATATGCAGTTGCAAACCGTAGTCTGGCTTTTTTATGGGGGTTTTGGAGCAGTGGCTTCTTCCTTGCTGAGCGGCCTTTCTGGTTATGTCGATATAGGACTTTTTTTTACTGTAGCTGTGTCCTCCAGCATCTTCACAAGGTCTTTTCTGTTGTTCTGGGATTGATTCGCACTTTTCGCACCAAAGCGCGTTCATCTCTAGGAGACAGAACGCATCTTCCTGAGTGGTGTGATGGCTGCGTGGTCCCATGGTGTTTATACTTGTGTACTATTGTTTGTACAGATGAACGTGGTACCTTCAGGCGTTTGGAACTTGCTCCCAAGGATGAACCAGACTTGTGGAGGTCTACAATTTTCTTTCTAAGGTCTTGGCTGATTTCTTTTGATTTTCCCATGATGTCAAGCAAAGAGGCACTGAGTTTGAAGGTAGGCCTTGAAATATATCCACAGGTACACCTCCAATTGACTCAAATGATGTCAATTAGCCTATCAGAAGCTTCTAAAGCCATGATATCATTTTCTGGAATTTTCAAAGCTGTTTAAAGGCACAGTCAACTTAGTGTATGTAATCTTCTGACCCATTGGAATTGTGATACAGGGATTTATAAGTGAAATAATCTGTATGTAAACAATTCTTGGAAAAATTACTTGTCATGCACAAAGTAGATGTCCTACCCGACTTGCCAAAACTATAGTTTGTTAACAAAAAATTTGTGGAGTGGTTGAAAAACGAGTTTTAATGACTCCAACCTAAGTCTATGTAAACTTCTGCCTTCAACTGTACCTAGTGGGTAAAAAAAAGTTTACCCAAACGAGTGAGGATTGCTAACAAAGGCTTTTCCAGACTACTACATTATTTATTTTCGTGGTAGGTAGGGGGAAAGTTTTTCAGTAATTAAGGTTCTCTAATCACAGGAAAGCTGCTGCAACTGTAAGCAATTAACGTTTGACAACCTTTAGCCACAGGTATTTTTACAGGCCAGCCTCTTAAACATGCAAAAAAAAGCTTGACGTCTGTTGAATTTGGAATATAAATGTAATTATCTGTTTAACATAATTTTTTTTGAGAAGTAAGGCAAGCCAGTGTGAAACATAAGAACAAGAAGAAGTTGTACCCCTTGTAATAATATTAGTACAACGCATTAGTATAAATACCTTAGTACTTTTGGTATTGTGGCAAATAGTGGGGTAGGGATAGAAGCTGTGTTGCTGGCGTGGAATGCATAAACCCTACGCTTTGCTCCAGTAGGTTTAACCAACTTAGCGGCAATTGTAATGTGGCTCATATAACAAGGATCGCTACACTGCCCCCTTCGAACGTGAAAGCACATCCCTGTGGTTCAACTACTCAGCTCCCTCACACGTCTGGACTGTGCGAAATTTAAAGTGGGGCCTAAATGAGAATCTCCATTCTCCCAATTTTATTTTCGAACATTATGTTAAGAATCATCACTTCAAGGAAGAGAGAGAAATTTGAAAATGGTAATGTGGGTGTCACCCATCTTTATACTGGCCTTTTACATTAGACGAGATCAGCACAATGCCAGTCAGAAGGTAACAAGGGCGGTGCATGTTGTTCCATGCACTGCCCTTCTTCAGGTTAACTGGGGCTTGATCTGAAGAGCCTCCTGGCTACATCCCAATTTGGAGGACAGTACAATGAGGCAAATCACATCTTACAGTGCAATAATTTTTGGCAACAATAAGTGTCACAATTTATGGCCACCCAGACTATTTACATTGACACTCCCCCCCCCCCTGTTTTGTTTTCACACTGGTGCTACTTGCTGTTTATTATCTATGCGTAGTGTCTTTACAAATTACCATGACCAACATGTACCCCTGCACATTGACTCGGTACCAGTACCCCCCGTATATTTTCTCATTATTATGTAATTTTGTATTTATTTTTTTACTTTATTTTGTAAATATTTTCTTAACTCTATTTCTTGAACTGCATTGTTGGTTAAGGGCTTGTAAGTAAGCATTTCACGGTAAGGTCTACACCTGTTGTATTCGGCGCATGTGACACATACAATTTTATTTGATCAGCATAGCCCATTGGCTGAAATTGAGAGTGAATTCAGTTGAAGATGGCGCCTTCGTGCACCTTTGTGTCTGAGTCTTTCCACTGTCAGTCAGAGAGCTTTTTTCTTCCAATGACTTGCCCAAGGAACTGTTATTCAGCTAGAGGCAGATCCAAAATGGCTCCCTGTTCCAGTCTGACCAGCAGTGATGCTTAGCTCAGACAATACCTGGCTGGAGACAGAACCATTTTTAAGAGAGTTGCACCAATGTAATCACTGGAGAATCAAATAGTTCCTAATCATACAATGCTATAATTGTACCATTCTGGCTCACCTTCTACTGTGGGTCCACAGATCTCTAGAAACAATAAAGACACCACTTATACTATGCTATGACCCTGTTTTTTTTTTAAACATGCAATGAGACATTTGCAATGCTTTCTTTCAATCCTGTCCAACATAATTCCATAGTCAAGCAATGTCATTTTGCCACAAAAATGGAATGAAAGAAGAATCAACATATAAAGATACAATAACAAATGCTTATTTTAAAATGACAGGAACTATGGACATTTATAACTGAGTTATCTACATTTATAACGGAGTTATCTACATTTATAACTGCTAAAATGATAGCTTATTTTAAAGTGGCAATCCACTGACCATTAACAATTGAGTTACCAAAATGTATAATGTATAGCTTAAAATAAAGTGGAACCCTTCTGGCCATTTATTAATGAGGTGCAAACACTTATAAGAGCATATAATCTCCTCAAAATCAAATCAAATCAAATATATTTATATAGCCCTTCTTACATCAGCTGATATCTCAAAGTGCTGTACAGAAACCCAGCCTAAGACCCCAAACAGCAAGCAATGCAGGTGTAGAAGCACGGTGGCTAGGAAAAACTCCCTAGAAAGGCCAGAACCTAGGAAGAAACCTAGAGAGGAACCAGGCTAGGAGGGGTGGCCAGTCCTCTTCTGGCTGTGCTGGGTGGAGATTATAACAGAACATGGCCAAGATGTTCAAATGTTCATAAATGACCAGCATGGTCAAATAATAATAATCACAGTGGTTGTCGAGGGTGCAACAGGTCAGCACCTCAGGAGTAAATGTCAGTTGGCTTTTCATAGCCAATCATTAAGAGTATCTCTACCGCTCCTGCTGTCTCTAGAGAGTTGAAAACAGCAGGTCTGGGACAGGTAGCACGTCCGGTGAACAGGTTAGGGTTCCATAGCTGCAGGCAGAACAGTTGAAACTGGAGCAGCAGCACGGCCAGGTGGACTGGGGACAGCAAGGAGTCATCATGCCAGGTAGTCCTGAGGCATGGTCCTAGAGCTCAGGTCCTCCGAGAGAGAGAAAGAAGGAGAGAATTAGAGAGAGCATACTTACATTCACACAGGACACCGGATAAGACAAGAGAAATACTCCAGATATAACAGACTGACCCTAGCCCCCCGACACATAAACTACAGTAGCATAAATACTGGAGGCTGAGACAGGAGGGGTCAGGAGACACTGTGGCCCCATCCGATGATACCCCCGGACAGGGCCAAACAGGCAGGATATAACCCCACCCACTTTGCCAAAGCACAGCCCCCACACCACTAGAGGGATACCTTCAACCACCAACTTACCATCCTGAGACAAGGCCGAGTATAGCCCACAAAGATCTCCGCCACGGCACAACCCAAACAGAAAGACCACGTCAACCCACTCAAGTGACGCACCCCTCCTAACTGACTTGCCTAGTTAAATAAAGGCTTTAAAAATTTGTCTTGGCCTTTAGGCCTATATATCACAGTCGCAAGGCATATGAATTATCAGGTTATAGAGCAAACAACGCTATTATCACAACACATAGGTTGTCATATGTTGTAATATGGGGGTGGGCTTGACATCCCCAGTGATTTTACCCATGCACCGGTACTGGTTGTCCCTAACCTTGCCAAGAGACAAAGAGCTGTGAATGGATCAGTGGGCTCGTCAACAGTAACAAGGGGTGATGTGCAATGAAACGAGGATGCGAGAGCCCAGGTAGTTGGGTAGAACATTTATCCCCCCAAAAATGGACCATCATTATTTTGGACCATCAGGTGACATTCTGATGACTGATACACTGAATGTCCTGAAAATGTACTAAAAACATCCTCAGGGACGTTCCCGGAACAAACCGGGATCTAGACAAAACCTCCACAAGACCATGATACAACGTCCTGTTGACTTTAGGCAAACATTTCATACTGTTCTGGGGACATCCTAACAACTGATTTTTGTTTGCAGGGAATGAAACCCCACCTCTACAGGCAGGGCGAGTCTCTCCCTTGTGACCCTGTTACATATTATTTTATCTAACATCTTTCTTTCTAGGGACCTGAGGGGCCACCAGGACAAAAGGTAGAGTTGATTTAATCTTCTGTGTTCATTATTAAACCAGTTTCTCGCTTAGGTAAATCGGATAGCTTCTGAGTCATATAACAAAAACTTTGGAGGTTGTTTTTTATTTATAATTATTCTTGTTTTATTAGTAATGTGAGAAATTTCCTTTATGTCCATTTTGTGAGAAAATGTTTGTACTCAGGGCACTATGCGGGTTTGATTGAGGAGGGCCCAAAGTCACGACTAATAGCCTCGGTCTTAATAGGGCTGGGTGGTATACCATATTTTACGATATACCAGTATTGATGCACAGACCGGTTTGGGTTTTTACTATACCTTCTATAACGATATTTGAATGTTTTGTTTGTTATACGCTGTTTATTATGTCTATGAGTGCAGGAAATGCAGAAAATTCTGAAAATGATTGTTTGGTTGAAGTTGAACAGTTTAAAACAATGAAGAAAGACCAATTGAAAACACTTAGATTGTATGTGTTTCCACCGTAGGGTCACACACTACTCAAAGCAAATTTAGATCTTTTATTTTTCAAAAACATAAATTCTAAAAATGGTGATATGATATTTTGGCCATATTGCCCAGCCCTATGTCCTAAGTAGCCCAGTGTCAGCTACTGTTAATAGTTATCCTCTACAATATTACATCTCATCCATATCCCCTCATGAGACCTAGACAGACACTTGGGAGACTAATCCTGGGCTCACATACTCAGGAAACAAAATACATTCTCAACATCTTACACTCAAAATAACCATTATGCCCACTCTACAGTCCATTGAGTGGGGTGCTCTACTATTAAACACCCTAATGATGCATGACAGCCATTATGCACCAGAGTGTTCACCACACATTGCAGTGGAGAGCTGAGGACTAACACATACACATACTATAAAGGTACATTTTGCAGTTTATATCTGTCCCATTCAGATAGAATTTAAGAGGGGGAGAAGAGAGGGGGGGGGGGGAGCACCTTCGAACCATCAAAATGTAAGTCCATGACATTCTCCAGGAAGAGGATTCCATCAAAGCTGGACCTGTACTTTGATGGTTGCCAGCTAGCCACAACTAAGGAGCTTGACATCCTCAGAGTCACAATAAACAGCAAACTGTCATGGTCGAAACACCTCTTTAACATCTCCATCAGAGCAGCTCAGAAACTGGGAGCACTGAGGAGAGTGGCCAGCAAACTTAACACCAAGAGCCGAGCCATCGTCTACAAGGCACATGTCTGCAGTGTCATGGAGTACACTTCCCTGAGCTGGATGAGTGCCCCACCTACTCACCTCAGCCTGCTTGACAACATCCAGAAAAAGTTCCTGAAAGTAATCGGTGTGGAACAGGACACCGCCCCTACACAACTCACCATCCCCAGCCTTCACAGAGATGACAGGTTGCTGCTGGTACAGCCCTTTGCAAAATGCACCCCACCACTGCACCATGGACCGCCAAGCTATGCTCCCCCCACCATATACCAGACGCGGTACTACCTGCATATGCACAGCCATGCCAGACCTTGCTCTCACCCTCCCAGTCAACCGAGCATGCTCCCTAGACAGAAGCTTCCATTAGCCCTGCTTTGGGTGTAACTTTTCTGCTAAACTACGTCCCCGTGCACCTTATGTCCTCATACTGATGGAATTCCCTTTGGAAGTAATTAGGCGACATTCTGTGAATAAATAATGCACTGCCTTAAATCAGTGTTGTTGTTGTTGTTGCTATTAACTTTTATGAATTACATAGAAAAGGTTGTCATATCAATATGAGGACTAGTCTAATAACAGTTGTTTATAAATCCATTATAATCGACCGATTAACCCTCATACTACCATCATATTTTACATACATGGATTACCAACTGGGGTCATTTTGACCTCAAGAAGAAACTATTGGAAAAAGTAACAATCATAGCAAAATATCAAGTGAATTCTAATCAAAACATTATTAGACTGTAAATAATGTTATCTGATTTATTTATTTTAATTACCAAAACAAACAGATTTTAGCACAATTACAGTAATTAGCATATTATGTCAAATGAAAATAGAAATGTTTCCCTTAAATAATGTGCAGATTTTTCCTAAAGTACAATCTACATTAGCACTAAAAAGCTGATTTACCAACATTTGATTTCAGTATCATTTAGGTTTTTAGAAATTTTAAGACAATTTACATTTTGACATTTATGTGGTAAAAAATGACTGCCATTTAATGGGGCGGTACACCAAAATCTGAAATACCAATCATTGCATTGAGAAAAAGTGATTCATCCATTGATCCTGAGAAACAATGACCAAAAATATGGCTAAGTTTTCTGTATTTTCTAAACCCCCAGCCAGCATTAGCATCGCTGCTAGTGAAACAATGGGAGTGTTAGGGCCTACTGTAGAATGATTAAAAAAGCATGCCTAAATCATCAAAGTAACATCAAATCAAATGGTATAGAAACCCAAATACCCAAGTTGCACATATAGAATATTGGAGGATATTATAATAATATAAAATTTCCTGTAAAAAAAAAAATGGGGGGGGGAGAATAAACTCTACTGTATGTGTACATATAGAGAGAGGGTAGCTGGTTTCTGTATAAAAAAAAAGTTTGACCTTTTCTCTTTTACAAATGTTACCTTTATATACAACATTAAAAAAATATATATTTGTATTTTTTATTTCACCTTTATTTGACCAGGTAGGCCAGTTGAGAACAAGTTCTCATTTACAACTGTGACCTGGTAAGATAAAGCAAAACACTGCGACAAAAACAACAACACAGAGTTACACATGGGATAAACAAGCGTACAGTCAATAACACATTAGGAAAATCTGTATACAGTGTGTGCAAATGAAGTAAGGAGGTAAGGCAATAAATAGGCCATAGTGGCGAAGTAATTGCAATTTAGCAATTTACACTGGAGTGATATATGTGCAGATGAGGATGTACAAGTAGAAATACTGGTGTGCAAAAGAGCAGAAAAACAGAAACAAATATGGGGATGAGGTATATAGTTGTATTATACACGTTATACCCAAACATAAACACATTAAAATACAAAAACACAGTCATGGAAAACACAAATAAAACGTCACAAATCAAACATTCCTCCACAAATAAGTCCCCAATCAATACTTTAAATTGCTCAGGTGTCACCAGAACAACAAGATTAAATGTATTTGGAAATTTGTTCCAGCAATACTGTGCATTAAAACTAAAAGCAGATTTACCTAACTTGGTGGAGACCCTTGGAACTGTAAGAGTTAACCACCCCTGTGAACGGGTTAGGCAACTCAGGTGTCTATACTTCAACAGCAAAGTTAGATAAGACGGAAGTTTATGGAATAGTGCCTTGTAAACAAAAATAGAGTAATGTAGAGATCTACGGGTCTTTAGCGAAGTCCAGCCAACATTTGGATACAGGATGCAGTAATGAGTATCAAAAGGTTTAAGAGTAATAGCAGCTGCACTTTTATTAATAATATCACTATAATCAAGAACAGATTAAAAGGTTGACTGAATAATCTGCTTCCAACTGCTTAGAGAAAGGCAAGATCTCTTTCAGTAGAAAAAGCCAACTTTAATTCTTAGCTTCTTAACCAGCTCATCTACTGTATATGTTTTTTAAACGTCAATTCCATATCAATCCAAATGTCTAAGTATTTATATGCGGGAACACGTTCGATTGGAGAACCAGTTTTGACACAGCCAGATCAACAGTCGGGGCAACAGCATACATACTAATAGTATAATTTGCATATAGATGAAGTTTAAACATTTTAACAGACTGACCAATAGTGTTTATATAAATAGTGAAGAGAATAGGTCCCAAAATCAACCCCTGTGGTACACCTTTATGTACTTCAAGAAATTCAGACCTATCCCCATCAATCACGATGGCCTGAGTTCTAGCACTAAGATAATCATGAAACCATGAACAGGCGTCAGAGTTCAGGCATATCGAGGACAACTTATTCAAAAAAATATCATGATCAACCGTATCAAAAGTGTCGTGTCTGACTATGATAAAATTATATGACATGCTATTTTATCAAGTCGATTACCTAACATTTAATTGATTACGTGATTGAATTAAATCCTGCAACAATTAAACCATTAATAAACTGGGGCACCACGGAAGCATTCATTTATATAGAGCGGTTATCTCCCGAATCCACTCTCTTAAAGATCTGAAGATCTTTTATATCAATAGCAGTCAATTATTAATTGTCACCTCGATCGGTCGGTCTCATTCTGATTGTCATAAGTACTTGGTTATCTGCACGAACCCTAGCTAATAAGTTGAATCAGCAATACACAAATTGGCTTAATTATTTATTTACTAAATACCTAAATAATCACACAGAATTACATATATATATATACACAGGATAGATCACACATCGATTACTAATCAGGTCATAAAAAGCACATAGTGGGCTAACCCAATATGACAGCTGATTACACAAAGGATGGAGGTTGGGTTTGAATGAAAGAGCGGGAAGACTGAGGGAAAAAGGGATTGGGTCTCTATCGGATTGTGAGGAGCTATGCTACCGTAAATACAGAATCTTATGAATTCTAATAACCGCCCATTCGGAAAAGGAAAATTAAAAAAAGCAAAGTTGTACATTTACCAAGGATTCAAGAATCTTAGCTAGACAATGATGCCTTGAAATGAGGTGATCATTTTTAAGATCACTGCTGTCCCTGCCCTTATGGAGTAGCAGCACAAGAGCTAATTTCCATACTTTATGAATATTTCCTGATAACAATGTTCAATAAAAAATGTGGGTTATTGAGCCAACAATGATGGGCGCTGCACACTTAAGCAGACCAGGATCCAATTGGTCGGCCCCTGTGGATTTCTTGTTGCTTAGCTAGCATCCAGGACTTATTTTTCTGTAAATAGCCTAAAATAATTATTTCTCTGATCATTCAGTAAGTGATCATTCAGCAAGTTTCCCCTATCGGCATCCAGCCCAATATCATTGTGAATAGGCTTAGAAGTTATTTCAAAGAGAGAACCCACTGAAATATATTTTGAATAAATGCATCAATGATGCCATTTTTATCTGTAATGAGGCCAGTGTCTGGGGGGTGGCAGAGAGGAGGAAGTAGAACCGTTCAGGGTTCGACAGTTTTCCAGAATTTAGCCGGTTCCCATTACAGTCCGAAAGAGCGGATACATAATAATCAGACTTAACCTGTCTGATTTGTCTTACACAATGACTCCTCAGTTGCTTAAAAGCTTGCCAGTCCAGGGCTAAGACTGTGTTTCTGGCCTTGACCCAAGCGTCATCTCTTTTATGAATTACATCTGATAATTCCGGTGTACCAGGCATTCGATCTACCTTTAACCCTTGATTATCCACAATAGTATTGAATACATCTGCAAAAAGGCTCAAAGCTAAATCAGGTTCAGGGATAGCTGAAGTACAATCAAGGTCACTAAAATAGAGATCATGTAAAAAAAAAAACTGTTCACTGAACTTTTTAAAGTTCCTCTTTGTGATGATACGAGGCTTAGATGTTTGTATTTTTACATCTCTAACACAAACATTACAGTATCACAGTTCTACCAAGTATTCATACCACTGACAGACTTTTATGAGCTGTTTTGACTGCAACTAAGCATATATGTAAGTTAATATTGATTTTGTGCATGGTTATAACCAGTTATAACCATAGGCAAGTACATAAGGTGCGGCATCTCTGCAGGTTTTTAGATTCGCCCTAGTATGATTACATTTTAGAGAATACACACCAATACAGCTCTGGGTGTAGATTCAGAGCGTATCTGAGTTCTGTATTGCAGTTCTATCAAGTATTTATACCATTGGCAGACTTTTTACACCATTGGCAGATTTTTATAAGCACAGAAAAAATGATATTTTGGTTTTGTACACAGCCATATGACATGTGGCATAGAAAAGTACAATCTTAGGCGAGTACATGGGGAGAAATATCACTGCAGATGATCTGTCTATCTGGTCAAAACCTGATACAGGTTCCCCTCCACCTTCTGGTGGTATGGATAACTTGTTACTATGTCTCAAGAGAAACCTAGATTCAAATAAAGATCCTATCTATCAAATTAATATAGACAGAATTAAGTGTTTTGACCCCAAAGGAATTTAATTTTTTTAAAGTCCATATTGATACAGAAATAATAAACAATGCAAGAACAAGTTAATTGACAAACATGAAAATGTGGAAGAATTGAATAAATGACCTTTGGGCTGTAATCAAAAATGTACCCATTTGTTTGTATGACGGTTAATAGTACTGCTGAGCCATGAGATTCTATGCTAGTCTCAGGCTTACTATAGAGCAGTAGGGCACACACATGATAACCACCAAATCAAATCAAATTTTATTTGTCACATACACATGGTTAGCAGATGTTAATGCAAGTGTAGCGAAATGCTTGTGCTTCTAGTTCCGACCATGCAGTAATATCTAACAAGTATTCTAACCTAACAATTTCACAACAACTACCTTATACACACAAGTGTAAAGGAATGAATGTGAATATGTACATACAAATATATGAATGAGTGATGGCTGAACGGCATAGGCAAGATGCAGTAGATGGTATAGAGTACAGTAAATACATATGGGATGAGTAATGTAGGGTATGAAAACATTATTTAAAGTGGCATTGTTTAAAGTGGCTAGTGATACATTTAATTACATCAAGATGGCTAGATGCAGTAGATGGTTTAGCGTACAGTATATACATATGAGATGAGTAATGTAGGGTATGTAAACATTATATAAAGTGGCATTGTTTAAAGTGGCTAGTGATACATTTATTACATACATTTTTCCATTATTAAAGTGGCTAGAGTTGAGTCAGTATGTTGGCAGCAGCCACTCAATGTTAGTGATGGCTGTTTAACAGTCTGATGGCCTTGAGATAGAAGCTGTTTTTCAGTCTCTCGGTCCCCGCTTTGATGCACCTGTACTGACCTCGCCTTCTGGATGATAGCGGGGTGAACAGGCAGTGGCTCGGGTGGTTGTTGTCCTTGATGATCTTTTTGGCCTTCCTGGGACATCGGGTGGTGTAGGTGTCCTGGAGGGCAGGTAGTTTGCACCCGGTGATGCGTTGTGCAGACCTCACTACCCTCTGGAGAGCCTTACGGTTATGGGCGGAGCAGCTGCCGTACCAGGCGGTGATACAGCCCGACAGGATGCTCTCGATTGTGCATCTGTAAAAGTTTGTGAGTGTTTTTGGTGACAAGCCGAATTTCTTCAGACTCCTGAGGTTGAAGAGACCATATATTGAGTAGGAGATCATTAATCCCCACTTGTAATGTCTACAGAGTCTAAATTGCTGTGTCTAGAAAATAACAAGGAGAACGTGGAAACTTAACAGAGCGCTGTCTCCTTTTTTTTTTTCTCCACATTGACTAAGCTTCTCAGTGTGGCTATTCCCAAAATCCTGTGCCTTCTGTCATTCTAATCTCACAAGTCTTGAAATTTCACGAGATGTTTACCCTGGATGGTGTTTTTAAGGTAATCAAACCCTCTCAGCCCCGAAGAGGAGCAGAGATATCAAAGGTTGTCTCAGCTTGTTTTTCTCCCATTTTCTCCTTGTCTGTTCGCAGCGCTGTGTCTCGCAAGGACTGGAGCTGGAGGTTTTGTAGCAGGGTATTACCGCCACACCAGCGAGTCATGAGTCATGACGGCAGTCAAATTCCAGGTGACCATTTAGTCACAGTAATTAGGCTTCTCCAAGCTCTGATGCTGCTGATGGTCATTAGTAGCCTACCAAACTTGTTAACTGCCTAGTACTCAGCAGTCTATTGTCCCTCTAATCACTCTGACATCAATGTAAATGTAATCGAAAAGCTAATTAAACACTTCATGAGAGCCCATGAGCAAGATTGCTCCGACAGAGGGGGCCGCCTCGCTTCTAGTCCTTAGGAAACGTTGTATTTTTTAATGTATAATTTCTTACATTGTTAGCTCAGAAAATGTTATGTGTTATTACATACAGCCGGGATATCTATTGGATATCAGAGCGGTGGTGACTCACCAGCATCACCAGCATTACGACCAGGAATACGACTTTCTCGAAGCGGATCCTTTGTTCGCACCTCCCAAGGCATTTGAACTGATTCCAGAGGCCGACTCAAAACAACGCCACTGGAGGAGAGGAATTCGGAGTGGTCTTCTAGTCAGACTTCGGAGGCGCGCATACCGCCCACTGCTTTCGAGTATATTACTCACTAACGTTCAGTCTCTAGATAACAAAGTTGACGAGATCAGAGCAAGGGTTGCTTTCCAGAGAGACATCAGGGATTGTAACATACTATGTTTCACCGAAACATGGCTCTTTCGGGATAAACTGTCGGAATCGGTCCAGCCATCTGGATTCTCAGTGCATCACACCGACAAGAATAAACATCTCTCCAGGAAGAAGAAAGGCAGGGGTGTATGTTTCATGATTAACGACTCATGGTGTAATTGTAATAACATACAGGAACTCAAGTCCTTTTTGTTCACCTGACCTAGAATACCTCACAATCAAATGCCTACCGTATTATCTCCCAAGAGAATTCTCTTCAGTTATTGTCACAGCCTTGTATATCCCCCCTCAAGCCGATACCTCAAGGAACTTCACTGGACTTTATGCAAACTGGAAACCACATATCTTTAGGATGCATTTATTGTAGCTGGGGATATTAACAAAGCAAATTTTAGAAAAAGGCTACCTAGATTCGATCAGCATATCAACTGCAGCACTAGTGCTACAAAAACACTGGACCATTGTTACTCTAACTTCCGGTATGCATACAAGGCCCTCCTCCGCCCTCCTTTTGGCAAATCTGACCACAACTCCATTTTGCTCCTCCCTTCCTATAGGCAGAAATTCAAACAGGAAGCACCCATGCTAAGGACTATTCAACGCTGGTCTGACCAATCAGAACCCACACTTCAAGATTGTTTTGATCACCGGACTGGGATATGTTTGGGTAGCTTCTGAGAATAATATGAATGCGTACACTGAGACAATTACTGAGTTTAACTAGAGGTGCATAGGAGATGTTGTACCCACTGTGACTATTAAAACCTACCCTAACCAGGTGCCATGGATAGATGGCAGCATTCGCGCAAAATTGAAAGCACGAGCCACCGCATTTAACCATGGCAAGGTGATGCCTTCCGCAAGGCAATCAAACAGGAAACACATCAGTATTGAGACAAAGTGGAGTTGCAATTCAACGGCTCAGAAACAAGATGTATGTGGCAGGGTCGCGGACACCGACGTCTTGCTTCCGGACAAGCTACACACGTTCTTCGTCCGCTTTCAGGATAACACAATGCCACCGACGCGGCCAGCTACCAAGGACTGTGGGCTCTCCTGCTCCGTGGCCGACGTGAGTAAGACATTTAAACGTGTTAACCCTCACAAGGCTGCCGGCCCAGACCGCATCCCTAACCGCGTCCTCAGAGCATGCGCAGACCAGCTGGCTGGTTTGTTTACAGACATATTCCATCTCTCTCTATCCCAGTCTACCGTCCCCACATGCTTAAAGATGGCCACCATTTTTCTGTACCCAAGAATGCAAAGGTAACTGAACTAAATGACTCACTTCTGTCATCATGAAGTGCTTTGAGAGACTAGTCAAGGATCATATCACCGCCACCTTACCTGTCACCCTAGACCCACTTCAATTTGCTTACCGCCCCAATATGTCCACAGACAATGCAATCGCCATCACACTGCACACTGTCCTATCCCATCTGGACAAGAGGAATACCTATGTAAGAGTGCTGTTCATTGACTATAGCTCAGCATTCAACACCATAGTACCCTCCAAGCTCATCATTAAGCTCAAAGCCCTGGGTCTGAACCCCACCCTGTGCAATTGGATCCTGGACTTCCTGACGGGCTGCCCCCAGGTGGTGAAGGTAGAAAACAACATCTCCACTTCGCTGATCCTCAACACTGGGGGTGCGTACTCAGCCCCCTCCTGTACTCCCTGTTCATCCATTGACGGCGTGGCTAAGCACGCCTCCAACTCACTCATCAAGTTTGCAGACGACACAACGGTAGTAGGCTTGATTACCATCAACGACGAGACAGCCTACAGGGAGGAGGTGAGTGCTCTGGGAGTGTGGTGTCAGGAAAATAACCTCTCACTCAACGTCAACAAAACAAAGTAGATGATCATGGACTTCAGGAAACAGCAGAGGGAGCACCCCCTATCTACATCGAGGGGACAGAAGTGGAGAAGGTGGAAAGTTTTAAGTTCCTCGAAGTACTTATCTCTGACAAACTGAATGGTCCGCCTCTTAAACCTCAGGAGGCTGAAGAAATTTGGCTTTTCACCTAAAACCCTCACAAACTTTTACAGATGCACAATTTAGAGCATCCTGTCAGGCTGTATCATCACCTGGTAGGGCAACTAGAGGTCGACTGATTAGGATTTTTCAACACCGATACCAATTATTAGAGGAACAAAAAAAGCCGATACCGATTAATCGGCCAATTTTTTAAATATATATATTTGTAATAATGACAATTACAACAATACTGAATGAACAACGAACACTTTTATTTTAACTTAATATAATACATAAATAAAATCCATTTAGTCTCAAATAAATAATGAAACATGTTCAATTTGGTTTAAAGAATGCAAAAATAGTGTTGAAGAAAGTAAAAGTGCAATATGTGCCATGTAAAAAAGCTAATGTTTATGTTCCTTGCTCAGAACATGAGAATATATGAAAGCAGGTGGTTCCTTTTAACATGAGTCTTCAATATTCCCAGTTAATAAGTTTTAGGTTGTAGTTATTATAGGAATTATGACATGTCAACTATTTCTCTCTATACCATTTGTGCTTCATATACCTTTGACTATTGGATGTTCTTATAGACACTTTAGTATTGCCAGCCTAATCTCGGGAGTTCATAGGCTTGAAGTCATTAACAGCGCTGTGCTTCAAGCATTGCTAAGAAGTGCTTTTTGAATTAATTCTTACAAGCCTGCTGTTGCCTACCACCGCTCAGTCAGACTGCTCTATCAAATATCAAATCATAGACTTAATTATAATAAACACACAGAAATACGAGCCTTTGGTCATTAATATGGTCAAATCCGTAAACTATCATTTCGAAAACAAAACGTTTATTCTTTCAGTGAAATACGGAACCTTTCCGTATTTTATCGAACGGTTGGCAACCCTAAGTCTAAATATTGTTTCTACATTGCACAACCTTCAATGTTACGTCATAATTATGTAAAATTCTGGCAAATTAATTACGGTCTTTGTTAGGAAGAAATGGTCTTCACACAATTCGCAACGAGCCATGCGGCCAAAACTCTTTTTATTTTACATTTTTTTATTTCACCTATATTTAACCAGGTAGGCTAGTTGAGAACAAGTTCTCATTTACAACTGCGACCTGGCCAAGATAAAGCATAGCAGTGTGAACAGACAACAACACAGAGTTACACATGGAGTAAACAATAAACAAGTCAATAACACAGGAGGGGAAAAAAAAAAAAATGTCTATATACATTGTGTGCAAAAGGCATGAGGTAGGCAATAAATAGGCCATATGAGCGAATAATTACAATTTAGCAGATTAACACTGGAGTGATAAATCATCAGATGATCATGAGCAAGTAGAGATACTGGTGTGCAAAAGAGCAGAAAAATAAATAAATAAAAACAGTAAGGGGATGAGGTAGGTGAATTGGGTGGGTCGTTTACAGATGGACTATGTACAGCTGCAGCGATCGGTTAGCTGCTCAGATAGCAGATGTTTAAAGTTGGTGAGGGAAATAAAAGTCTCCAACTTCAGCGATTTTTGCAATTCGTTCCAGTCACAGGCAGCAGAGAACTGGAAGGACAGGCGGCCAAATGAGGTGTTGCCTTTTGGGATGATCAGTGAGATATACCTGCTGGAGCGCGTGCTACGGGTGGGTGTTGATATCGTGACCAGTGAACTGAGATAAGGCGGAGCTTTACCTAGCATGGACTTATAGATGACCTGGAGCCAGTGGATCTGGCGACGAATATGTAGTGAGGGCTAGCCGACTAGAGCATACAGGTCGCAGTGGTGGGTGATATAAGGTGTTTTAGTAACAAAACGGATGGCACTATGATAAACTGCATCTAGTTTGCTGAGTAGAGTATTGGAAGCTATTTTGTAGATGACATCGCCGAAGTCGAGGATCGGTAGGATAGTCAGTTTTACTAGGGTGAGTTTGGCGGCGTGAGTGAAGGAGGCTTTGTTTCGAAATAGAATGCTGATTCTTGATTTGATTTTGGATTGGAGATGTTTAATATGAGTCTGGAAGGAGAGTTTACAGTCTAGCCAGACACCTAGGTATTTATAGATGTCCACATATTCTAGGTCGGAACCGTCCAGGGTGGTGATGCTAGTCGGGCGGGCGGGTGCAGGCAGCGAACGGTTGAAAAGCATGCATTTGGTTTTACTAGCGTTTAAGAGCAGTTGGAGACCACGGAAGGAGTGCTGTATGGCATTGAAGCTCGTTTGGAGGTTAGATAGCACAGTGTCCAAGGAAGGGCCAGAAGTATACAGAATGGTGTCGTCTGCGTAGAGGTGGATCAGGGAATCGCCCGCAGCAAGAGCAACATAATTGATATATACAGAGAAAAGAGTCGGCCCGAGAATTGAACCCTGTGGTACCCCCATAGAGACTGCCAGAGGACCGGAGAACATGCCCTCCGATTTGACACACTGAACTCTGTCTGCAAAGTAGTTGGAGAACCAGGCAAGGCAGTCATCAGAAAAACCGAGGCTACTGAGTCTGCCGATAAGAATATGGTGATTGACAGAGTCGAAAGCCTTGGCCAGGTCGATGAAGACGGCTGCACAGTACTGTCTTTTATCAATGGCGGTTATGATATCGTTTAGTACCTTGAGCGTGGCTGAGGTGCACCCGTGACCGGCTCGGAAACCGGATTGCACAGCGGAGAAGGTACGATGGGATTCGAGATGGTCAGTGATCTGTTTATTAACTTGGCTTTCGAAGACCTTAGATAGCCAGGGCAGGATGGATATAGGTCTGTAACAGTTTGGATCCAGGGTGTCTCCCCATTTGAAGAGGGATCTCAGACGATATGAAAGACAGGTTGAACAGGCTGGTAATAGGGGTTGCGACAATGGCGACGGATAGTTTCAGAAATAGAGGGTCTAGATTGTCAAGCCCAGCTGATTTGTATGGGTCCAGGTTTTGCAGCTCTTTCAGGACATCTGCTATCTGGATTTGGGTAAAGGAGAAGCTGGGGGACGCTTGGGCGAGTAGCTGCGGGGGGGCCGGAGCTGTTGGCCGAGGTTGGAGTAGCCAGGTGGAAGGCATGGCCAGCCGTTGAGAAATGCTTGTTGAAGTTTTCGATTATCATGGATTTATCGGTGGTGACCGTGTTACCTAGCCTCAGTGCAGTGGGCAGCTGGGAGGAAGTGCTCTTGTTCTCCATGGACTTTACAGTGTCCCAGAACTTTTTGGAGTTAGAGCTACAGGATGCAAATTTCTGCTTGAAAAAGCTAGCCTGCGTGTATTGGTTCCTGACTTCCCTGAACAGTTGCATATTGCGGGGACTATTCGATGCTATTGCAGTCCGCCACAGGATGTTTTTGTGCTGGTCGAGGGCAGTCAGGTCTGGAGTGAACCAAGGGCTATATCTGTTCTTAGTTCTGCGTTTTTTGAACGGGGCATGCTTATCTAAGATGGTGAGGAAGTTACTTTTAAAGAATGACCAGGCATCCTCAACTGACGGGATGAGGTCAATATCCTTCCAGGATACCCGGGCCAGGTCAATTAGAAAGGCCTGCTCGCAGAAGTGTTTTAGGGAGCGTTTGACAGTGATGAGGGGTGGTCGTTTGACCGCGGACCCGTAGCGGATACAGGCAATTAAGCAGTGATCGCTGAGATCTTGATTGAAGACAGCAGAGGTGTATTTGGAGGGCAAGTTGGTCAGGATAATGTCTATGAGGGTGCCCATGTTTACGGATTTAGGGTTGTACCTGGTGGGTTCCTTGATGATTTGTGTGAGATTGAGGGCATCTAGCTTAGATTGTAGGACTGCCGGGGTATTGAGCATATCCCAGTTTAGGTCACCTAGCAGAACAAACTCTGAAGCTAGATGGGGGGGCGATCAATTCACAAATGGTGTCCAGGGCACAGCTGGGAGCTGAGGGGGGTCGGTAGCAGGCGGCAACAGTGAGAGACTTATTTCTGGAGAGATTAATTTTTTAATCCAGGGCACATACCCTGACTCTGCTTGCACTGAACGCAAGAGAAGTGACACAATTGTCCTAGTTAATATTGCCTGCATTTCTTTTAACTAAATATGCAGGTTTATACTTCTGTGTATTTATTTAAAGGAAGGAATTGATGTTTATGGTTAGGTTAGTTCGTGCAATGATTGTGCTTTTTTCACGAATGTGCTTTTGTTAAATCATCACCCGTTTGGCGAAGTTGAAGTAGGCTGGGAGTCGATGATAAATTAACAGGCACGACATTGATTATATGCAACGCAGGACAAGCTAGTTAACCTAGTAATATCATCAACCATGTGTAGTTAATTAGTGATTATGTGAAGATTGATTGTTTTTTATAAGATAAGTTTAATGCTAGCTAGCAACTTACCTTGGCTCCTTGCAGCCACAAGGTCCTTTTGATGCTGCACTTGCATAACAGGTGGTCAGCCTGCCACGCAGTCTTCTCGTGGATTGCAATGGAATCGGCCATAATCAGCGTCCAAAAAGGCTGATTACCGATTGTTCTGAAAACTCGAAATTGGCCCTAATTAATCGGCCCAGACGATTAATCGGTCGACCTCTAACGGCAACTGCATCACCCACAACCGCAGGTTTCTCCAGAGGGTGATCATCAAGGACAACAACCACTGCTTGTTCACCCCGCTATCATCCAGAAGGCGAAGTCAGTACAGGTGCATCAAAGCTGGGACCGAGAGACTGAAACACAGCTTCTTTCTCAAGGCCATCAGACTGTTAAATAGCCATCACTAGCACAGAGAGGCTGCTGCCAACATACAGACTTGAAAAATGTAATAAATGGAACACTAGTCACTTTATTAATTTCACTTTCATAATGTTTACATATCTTGCATTACTCATCTCATATATATATACTGTATTCTATACTATCTATTGCATCTTAGCCTATGACGCTCTGACATTTCTCATCCATATATTTATATATTCCTATTCCATTCCTTTACTTAGATTTCTGTGTATTTGGTATTTGTTGTGAAATTGTTAGATATTACTTGTTAGATATTGCTGCACTGTCGGAACTACGAGCATAAGCTTTTCGCTACACTCGCATTAACATCTGCTAATTATGGCTGGGATCCCGTTAACGGGATTGATATGACAACAGCCAGTGAAAGTGCAGGGCGCCAAATTCAAAACAACGGAAATCTCATAATAAAAATTCCTCAGACATACAAGTATTTTATACAATTTTTAAGGTAAACTTGTTGTTAATCCCACCACAGTGTCCGATTTCAAAAAGGCTTTACGACGAAAGCACAACATATCATTATGTTAGGTCAGCAGCAATTCACAGAAAACAAAGCCATTTTTCCAGCCAAAGAGAGGAGTCACAAAAAGCAGAAATAGAGATAAAATGAATCACTAACCTTTGATGATCTTCATCAGATGACACTCATAGGACTTCATGTTACACAATACATGTATGTTTTTATCGATAAAGTTCATATTTATATCCAAAAATCTCAGTTTACATAAGCGTGTTATGTTCAGTAATGTTTTGCCTCCAAAACATACAGTGATTTTGCAGAGTGTCACGTTCTGACCATAGTTCTTGTGTGTTTTACTTGTTTTAGTGTTGGTCAGGACGTGAGCTGGGTGGGTATTCTATGTTGTGTGTCTAGTTTGTCTGTTTCTATGTTTGGCCTAATATGGTTCTCAATCAGAGGCTGGTGTTTTGTGTTGTCTCTGATTGGGAATCATATTTAGGTGGCTTGTTTTGTGTTGGGATTTTGTGGGTGGTTGTTTCCTGTCTTTTTGTTCGTTTCACCAGAGAGGACTGTTTCGGTTTGCCACGTTTGTTATTTTTGTATTGTGTAAGTGTTCACGTTTATCGTCTTAATGAAATATGTTGAGCACGAACTACGCTGCGTCTTGGTCCGACCCCTGCTACACCTCCTCTTCAGACGAAGAGGAGGAAGGCTGCCGTTACACAGAGAGCCACATCAATTTACAGAAAAACTCATAATAAACATTGATAAAAGATACAAGTATTATACATGGAACTTTAGATAAACCTCTCCTTAATGCAACCGCTGTGTCAGATTTTTATTTAACTTAAGTAAAAAGCACACCGTGCAATAATCTGAGTACAGCGCTCAGAGCCCAAACAAGCCATGAAGATATCCGCCATGTTGTGGAGTCAACAGATGTCGGAATAGCATTATAAATATTCACTTACCTTTGATGATCTTCATCAGAATGCACTCCCAGGAATCCCAGTTCCACAATAAATGTTTGATTTGTTCCATAAAGTCCATAATTTATGTTCAAATACCTCCTTTTTGTTTGCGCGTTCAATACACAATCCAAACTCACGACGCGCGGGCAAGTCCATGCGAAAGTTCAGACGAAAAGTCATATTACAGTTCGTAGAAACATGTCAAACGAAGTATAGAATCAATCTTTTATATGTTTTTAACATAAATCTTTAATAATGTTCCAACCGGAGAATTCCTTTGTCTTCAGAAATGCAATGGAACGCAAGCTAACTCTCTCAAGTGAACGCGCCTGGTCAGCTAATGGCACTCTGCCAGAGCCCTGACTCAAAGAGCCCTCATTCCCCCTCCTCACAGTAGAAGCATCAAACAAGGTTCTAAAGACTGTTGACATCTAGTGGAAGCCTTAGGAAGTGCAATATGACCCCATATACACTGTATATTTGATAGGCAATGAGTTGAAAACCTACAAACCTCAGATTTCCCACTTCCTGGTTGGATTTTTTCTCAGGTTTTTACATTTACATTTAAGTCATTTAGCAGACGCTCTTATCCAGAGCGACTTACAAGTTGGTGCATTCACCTTATGATGTCCAGTGGAACAACCACTTTACAATAGTGCATCTAACTCTAAGGGGGGGGGGGGGGGGTTAGAAGGATTACTTTATCCTATCCTAGGTATTCCTTAAAGAGGTGGGGTTTCAGGTGTCTCCGGAAGGTGGTGATTGATTCCGCTGACCTGGCGTCGTGGGGGAGTTTGTTCCACCATTGGGGTGCCAGAGCAGCGAACAGTTTTGACTGGGCTGAGCGGGAGCTGTACTTCCTCAGAGGTAGGGAGGCGAGCAGGCCAGAGGTGGATGAACGCAGTGCCCTTGTTTGGGTGTAGGGCTTGATCAGAGCCTGAAGGTACGGAGGTGCCGTTCCCCTCACAGCTCCGTAGGCAAGCACCATGGTCTTGTAGCGGATGCGAGCTTCAACTGGAAGCCAGTTTTTGCTTGCCATATGAGTTCTGTTATACGCACAGACTTCATTCAAACAGTTTTAGAAACTTCTGAGTGTTTTCTATCCAAATCGACTAATAATATGCATATATTAGCAACTGGGCATGAGAAGCAGGTCGTTTACTCTGGGCACCTTATTCATCCAAGCTACTCAATACTGCCCCCAGCCATAAGAAGCTAAACACGTGTATGTGACCAATACAATTTGATTTGATTTGAGCTCATGTTGCACAACATTTCTATAGGCTATGCAATTGTGTTAGAAAACAGAGAGTAATGGCCTCTATTACAAAGAGGAGGATCCCATCAGCTTTCTATAGGCTAGGCCTACTTTATTTATTTTACAACTTTCTTAATATTAAGCACATTGCTACTATTTACAACAGGAGTAGCTGGCTGGCATGAAAATGATCCATGGCAAAAGCGTCCTTTTCATTATTTAAGTGCATTAGATTACTTTTTTTACCTTGCCCCTATTTTGAGACAGGTGCATGATAATGGTCCATTCTACATCAAAACAAATGTACACATACATTATTTTGTATATTTAAAGACAAGATTAAATCAAAAATACTATGATGGTTGACAAAATTTGCCTATCACTTCTCAATGATAAAAACTCAGCAATAAAAGAAACGCCTCTTTTTCAGGACCCTGTCTTTCAAAGATAATTCGTAAAAATCCAAATAACTTCACAGATCTTCATTGTAAAGGGTTTTAACACTGTTTCCCATGCTTGTTCAATGAACCATGAACAATTAATGAACATGCACCTGTGGAACGGTCATTAAGACACTAACAGCTTACAGACGGTAGGCAATTAAGGTCACAGTTACATCCGAACATCACACCTGCGGGACAGGTACAGGATGCCAACAACAACTGCCCGAGTTACACCAGGAACGCACAATCCCTCCATCAGTGCTCAGACTGTCCGCAATAGGCTGAGAGAGGCTGGACTGGGGGCTTGTAGGCCTGTTGTAAAGGCAGGTCCTCACCAGACATAACCGGCAACATCGTCGCCAATGGGCACAAAACAACCGTCGCTGGACCAGACAGGACTGGCAAAAAGTGCTCTTCACTGATGAGTCACAGTTTTGTCTCACCAGGGGTGATGGTCGGATTTGCGTTTATCGTCAAAGGAATGGGTGTTACACCGAGGCCTGTGCTCTGGAGCGGGATCGATTTGGAGGTGGAGGGTCCGTCATGGTCTGGGGCGGTGTGTCACAGCATCCTCGGACTGAGCTTGTTGTCATTGCAGGCAATCTCAATGCTGTGCGTTACAGGTAAGACATCCTCCTCCCTCATGTGGTACCCTTCCTGCAGGCTCATCCTGACATGACCCTCCAGCATGACAATGCCACCAGCCATACTGCTAGTTCTGTGCGTAATTTCCTGCAAGACAGGAATGTCAGTGTTCAGCCATGGCCAGCGAAGAGCCTCGATCTCAATCCCTTTGAGCACTTCTGGGACCTGTTGGATCGGAGGGTGAGGGCTAGGGCCATTCCCCCCCAGAAATGTTTGGGAACTTGCAGGTGCCTTGGTGGAAGTGTGGGGTAACATCTCACAGCAAGAACTGGCAATTCTGGTGCAGTCCATGAGGAGGAGATGCACTGCAGTACTTAATGCAGCTTGTGGCCACACCAGATACTGACTGTTACTTTTGATTTTGACCCTCCCTTTCTTCAGTGACACATTATTCAGTTTTTGTTAGTCACATGTCTGTGGAACTTGTTCAGTTTATGTCTCAGTTGTTGAATCTTGTTATAAAGAATTTTAAAAAAATAAACGCAGTTGACAGTGAGAGTTTCATTCATAAGTTTCTTCATAATCACTTGTGAATGATGCAACTAAAGTGGCCAAATAAATTCTTAAAATGAAGCACATTAATCGGCTTTACAAGGGGTGTAGAGCCTAACTGGCATACATATGCGGCACATGAGTTTCAAGTTTGGGGGAGATAATTTTCATCATAAAAATGCACCTTTATAATAAAAGCATTACATGCATGATTGTATTTGTGGTCACTTTTGAGAATAGTGTTTTCCTGCTAATGGAACATTTGCACTTATAGCATACTGCCATGTTTGCATTGCTGCGCTTATATTGTGAAGAAATGTTCGAATAGTTTATGAACATTTTAATTAAGCTAAATGTTCTCAGCTGTTGCACCAGGTTCATCATTTAAAAATGTATTTGATGCTAGTGGTTGTTTTAATTTGGGATCTATCGCATTCCACAACAGTCCCAGACTATGTTTGGAATATTTGTTTCTCACACAGAATATAATAGGTCAACTTTTGTACTTATGGGGGATGGTAGATTGACATAGGCTAGTGCTTTTGCTGTTCGTTAGGCCTACTCATCTTGTTGGCTGATGAAAAGTAAAAGGACAGTTCTTCCAATATCTTCAATATGCGCCTCGGAATTGGATAAGGACACTCGCAGTTGCGCATCCGGGAGATATTATATTCAGCCCAAGGGCACAATGGCCACTGGCCGCAAAATACATGGATTTTTTAGGGGGCATTACGGCCACACAAAGGGGAGGCATTATCAAGTGCTTGTCAAATTGTGAATGAGAGACTGATGAAGTGTGTACAGCCTGTGCAAAAAGCAAAGCAGAGTTCATGCAACTTTCATGCAACTTTTTTCAAATCATCATTAGAGTCGCATCATGCAGCCTTAGAATGTATTAAAAATCCAAACATATAGCCCAACATTTGTATCACAACTAAAGTTTAAAAAAAAAGAGCTGTACATTAAACATACAGGAGTACCTGTTTCTTTGTTGAAAGCTCAACAAAGAATAGCCACAGGTGTGCACTCCCTCAAATCGTTTTGAGAAAATATCCTATTTTATTCAGCTTTGTCCAATTGTATTCTACATACTATAAAATAATATAAAATAATGCCACGGAATTCTAAGCAAATATTGTCTGCTAAATGAACTAGTGTTGCCTACAACCATATGGCATAGCCAGATCAGGGCCTATCATAAGGACAACTCAGAGTATGCTATTATGTTCTTCTGAAATAGACTACATTTTTTCATGTCATGTTTCTCTAGACCTGTCTAAAATAAATAAGGGATTTATTGTGATGGGCTAGCCTATATTACATGGATTATTTCTACTTTTTAAAATGTAGATGTTCCAAAGGTCTGCATCAGTGGCTTGTAGGCTTTGCGTGGAAGCCAGGAGATGCTAAATGTGTTTGTTAATAAACGGTCAGTTACTGGGAGACCGGCAGTTATTTGCTTGACAATCACCGGATGACACAATTTCATGACCACCACAGCCCTAGTCATGCTTTAGGCATTTGTCAAATAGATTTGAAGGTGAGCTACAGAAAGTCGGAGTTGAGCACAAGGGGTTTTAGTGGCAGCCATAAGTCTGAACTGTCAAATAATCAGTCAACACTGAGAAGTTATGTCACTCTGCATATGACACCTTTCATTAAATCATGATACAAGTAGTCTTAACAGGGAAAAACACAAAGACATATACTTAAGACAGCACATCATAGTTACCTTCCCGAAGACACATGCAAGCATACTATATGTTATATAAAAAATGGAATGTCTTAGAAGTGTTTGTTTTGTGTTTTTTACAGGGTTCCCTCGGACCTCCTGGCATCCCAGGTGTTGATGGGCTGAAGGTAAGATCATTGTTATAGAGGAAGACCTGATAGATGTGACACATAGGTAGATGACAGATTTCAATAGCTTTATTTGCAGATTACCTAACCTCGTCCCCAGGCTGATGCATAGAGCCTGGTAACAGTCTGGGACCTTTTGGAATTTAGGGGGCGTAGATTTACTGAGTGACATGCAAATGAATTCAAATTCTGAGTAAATCACACGACTAGGAGGCATCTTTTTATAACAGAACCCTCTCCATCTTTCCAACAACTTTGTCAATATGGCTTGACCATGATAATTGACCATCCAATGTACCTAGGAGTTTAGCTTCTTCAACTTGCTCAATGGTCACACCCTTTATACACAACTCCAGCTGAGGTTTAGGTCAGAGCCAAGAACGTGATGTTTCCTCAACAAGGACTATCCTGAAGCTGTGCACCAGAAGAGGAAACAACTTATCCCAGTCATGAAAGCTGCCAGAGCGCGTCAGGACATTGCTTACATCCGCTATGACAGGCTCATTGTCCAGCCTCCCTCCCAAAAGCCTGGAAGGGATGAGAGAGCCATGCCTGTGGGTTCGTAGTGTCAGCCCCGCAGGACACGCACACTTACACACACACACACACACACACACTTGATGGACTGCTCTCTCTTTTTTTCTCTCAGCTAATTGGTTGACATACTGTAAATTGAGAAATGTTGTGACTAAACTTAACAAAAAGAAGAAGAAATTACATTACCAAACCAAGATAAATGACATAAAACACAATGAAAAGAATGATATAATAATGATAAGCCACCAGGTATAGACAACCTTGATGGGAAACTATTAAGAATGGTACCCCTGTTTGCTATATCTTTAACCAAAGCCTAAAGGAATGTGTGTGTCCACAAGCGTGGAAGGAAGCTAAAGTAATTCCACTGCCTAAAACTAGTAAAGCACCCTTTGCTGGCTCTAACAGCCGCTCAACCAGTTTGCAGCCTGTTCTTAGTACACTGATGGATAGAATTCTGTTTGACCAAATGCAACGATATTCAATAAGTATGTATCAAAAGTATGTATCCCACCACAGAACATTATTAGGTAGGAGTTAAGTGATTTTAATCAAATTCCATCATCATTATGACAATATTCCATCATCGTTATGTCAATCACTTGACATAATGATTATAGATAATTGCACGATTTATGAGTTTAATTAGCATTGCATGGGAAACTCCCTAAGTCTTAAACACTATGTAACTATTTACTCAATGTTTGATTTGAACATGGCGAAACCTGAAGATGTTTGGAACGGTGCATCACTCCTATTCATGTTAACACTGCTTGGACTTCCACATAAACATGGTTTATTAAACCTTTTAACCAGAGATTGCCTCACCTTGTAGATGTACCTTAAGTCATTCAACTCCATGCAGCCTCCAAGTGGTTTTAGGACAAATAGTTGCTTGTTTGAAGGGTTAATGTTGTTATGGGGCTAAAATATAAATGGGCTAATTGTTTCTGGTAACAGATGGAGTCAGGGTTGTTTCTCAATTAGACGATCTGCCTCAAGAGGTCAATGGTTGCCTGTATGGATGTATTTTAGAACACCTCAGATAATATCAATCGAATCTAAGTGACTTCTATCCAATCAACAGAGGTGCGTCATACAGTACAGTACTGTACATAAAGTGCCATCCTGTGAAAAACCATGGCCCATAGATACAGTACCAGTCAAAAGTTTGGACACACCTACTCATTCAAGGATTTGTCTTTATTTTTACTGTTTTCTATATTGTAGAATAATAGTGAAGACATCAAAACTACATATATGGAATCATGTAACCAAAAAAGTGTTTTATTTTACATTTGAGATTCTTTAAAGTAGCCACCCTTTGCCTTGACAGCTTTGCATTCTCTCAATCAGTTTCATGAGCAATGCTTTTCCAACAGTCTTGAAGGAGCTCCCACATATGCTGAGCACTTGTTGGCTGCCTTTCCTTCACTCTGCAGTCCAACTCATCCCAAACCATCTCAATTGGGTTGAGGTTGGATGATTGTGGAGGCTAGGTCATCTGATGCAGCACTCTATCACTCTCCTTCTTGGTCAAATAGCCCTTACACAGCCTGGAGGTGTGTTGGGTCATTGTCCTGTTGAAAAACAAATGATAGTCCCACTAAGCGCTCACCAGATGGGATGGCGTATCGCTGCAGAATGCTGTGGTAGCCATGCTGGTTAAGTGTACCTTGAATTCTAAATAAATCACAGACAGTGTCACCTTCATGCTTCACGGTGTGAACCACCCATGCGAAGATCATCTGTTCACCTACTCTGCGTCTCACAAAGACACGGTGTTTGGAACCAAAGATATCACATTTGGACTCATCAGACCAAAGGACAGATTTCCACAGGTCTATTGTCCATTGCTCGTGTTTCTTGTCCCAAGCAAATCTCTTCTTCTTATTGGTGTCCTTTTAGTAGTGGTTTCTTTGCAGAAATTCGACCATGAAGGCCTGATTCACGCAGTCTCCTACTGTCTATTACTTGAACGATGTGAAGCATTTATTTGGGCTGCAATTCCTGAGGCTGGTAACTCTAATGATTTTATCCTCTGCAGCAGAGGTAACTCTGGGTCTTCCTTTCCCGTGGCGGTCCTTATGAGAGCCAGCACTTGATGGTTTTTGCGACTGCAATTGAAGACACTTTCAAAGTTCTTGAAATTTTCCAGATTGACTGACCTTCATGTCTTAAAGTAATGATGGACTGTCGTTTCTCTTTGCTTATTTGAGCTGTTCTTGACATAATACGGACTTGATCTTTTACCTAATAGGGCTTTCTTCTGTATACCACCACTACCTTGTCACAACAACTGATTGGCTCAAATGCATTAAGAAGAAAATTAATTCCACAGATTAACAACTGTTAATTGAAGTACATTTCAGGTGACTACCTCAAGAAGCTGGTTGAGAGAATGCCAAGAATGTGCAAACCTGTCATCAAAGCAAAGGTTGGCTACTTTGAATAATCTCAAATCTAAAATATATTTTGATTTGTTTAAGACTTTTTAGGTTACTACATGATTCCATGTGTTATTTCATAGTTTTGATGTCTTTTCTTTTAATTTTTTTTTGTGTATGTCGATTACATGAAATCCAAATAAAAATGTATTTAAATTACAGGTTGTAATGCAACAAAATAGGAAAAATACCAAGGGGGATGAATACTTTTGCAAGGCACTGTAAGTATGTCTGTCAGAGCTATGTAAGTTGATTATACAGACAATTTGGAATTTTCAACACCCGGGGTCGGGTTGTGTGTGCGCCGCCCTATGGGACATAAAACAAGAAGCAATGCAGTCAATCTTTCTATTAGCCCTTTGGTTACAGTGACAAGCAAGACGTACTGCTCTGTTCTGGGCCAGCTGCAGCTTTCCTAGGTCGTTTTTTCAGCACCTGACCATATAACCGGGCAAGATGTGATAAAACCAGAGCCTGCAGGACTTGTTTGGTAGAATGTGGTGTTAAAAATGCAGAGCCCCTCTTTCTTGTAGACAGACTTCTACCCATCTTTACAACAATAGAATCAATATGCCTTCACCATGACAGTTTATGGTAACACAAATAAGTTTAGGTGCCTCTACTTTCATAACAGCCACATCATTCATTACCAGATTCAGCTAACGTCTAGTACTTATGGAATGATTTGTACAATATTATAGAGGACAATATTGCCACTCCTATTTGCCGTATCTTCAATTTAAGCCTACTAGAAAGTGTTGGCCCTCCATACTGGAGGGAAGCAAAAGTAATTCCGCTACCCAAGAATGGTAAAGCCCCCTTTACTGGTTCAAATAGCCAACCAATCAGCCTGTTACCAACCCTGAGTAAACTTTTGAAAAAAATTGTGTATGACCAGTTCCAGTACTATTTTACAGTAAACAAATTGACAACAGACTTACAGCACTCTTTGAGTTAGGCCAGTGTGTCTATGTATGCGGATGTCTTAACACTATACAGGTCAGCTACTACAGCGACTGCAATGATTGCAACACTTAACAAAAAGCTGCAGTTAGTTTCAGAATGGGTGGCAAGGAATAAGTTAGTCCTAAATATTTCAAAAACTAAAAGCATTGTATTTGGGACAAATCATTCACTAAACCCTAAACATCAACTAAAATATTGTAATAAATAATGTGGAAATTGAGCAAGTTGAGGTGATTAAACTGCTTGGTAGCTAAGATGGGGAGAAGTCTTTCCATAATAAAGCGGTGCTCTGCCTTCTTAACAACACTAATTTAACACTTTTATTCGTATTTACAGATGGCATACAAGTTTGTTATTAAGGCGCATGAAAGTTCTAATGTTCGAGAAGGCATATCTGCCAAAAACAACTCCTGTGAAGTAGTGACGCGCGACATACACCTAGTTTCCTGAAACGAGTCACATATTGATACAACAGTAGCTAAGATGGGGAGAAGTCTGTCCATAATAAAGTGCTACTCTGCTTTTTTAACAAAACTATCAACAAGGCAGGTCCTACAGGCCCTAGTTTTGTCGCACCTGGACTACTGTTCTGTAGTGTGGTCAGATGCCACAAAGAGGGACTTAAGACAATTACAGTTTGCTCAGAACAGGGCAGCACAGCTGGCCCTTAAGAATACACAGGGAGCTAACAATAATGATATTCATGTCAATCTCTCACGGCTCAAAGTGGAAGAGAATTCATCACTACTTGTGTTGACAAGCTGAATGACAAGCTGAATGTACCGAGCTGTTTGTTTAAATTACTAGCACACAGCTCGGACACCCATGCATACATCACAGACATGTCACCAGAGGTCTCTTCACAATCCCCAAGTCCAGAACAGACTATGGGAGCTGCACAGTACTACATAGAGCCATGACTACATGGAACTCTACTCCACATCAGGTAACTGATGCAAGCAGTAGAATCACAGGTAGAAATACACCTTATGGAACAAAGGGGAACCGTGAAGACACACACTAGGTCAACACACGCATACACACACAAGTGCTAGCATACGCAATCTACACACACGTACATTGTAATATTGTTATATGGTGGAATTATACATTTTGTATTGTAGATATGTAGTGGTGTAATAATGTTATATGATGTAATGTAAGTGCCTTAATGTGTTTGGACCCGAGGAAGAGGCAGCAGCTAATGGTGATCCCTAAAAATAAACTCAGCAAAAAAAGAAACAGGACCCTGTCTTTCAAAGATAATTCGTAAAAATCCAAATAACTTCACAGATCTTCATTGTAAAGGGTTTAAACACTTTCACATGCTTGTTCAATTAAGCAAAAACGATTAATGAACATGCACCTGTGGAATGGTTGTTAAGACACTAGCAGCTTACAGACGGTAGGCAATTAAGGTCACCATTATGAAAACTTAGGACACTAAAGAGGCCTTTCTACTGACTCTTCTTCTGTCCCTGCTCATCTGCGTGAACGTGCCTTAGGCATGCTGCAAGGAGGCATGAGGACTGCTGATGTGGCCAGTTCAAAAAAATTGCAATATCTGTACCTGGAGACGCCTAAGACAGGGCTACAGCTAATTATTTCACTAGCTGTGGATGCTGACATAGTGTTGAATCATCTGCATACTTTGTTTAAGGCTTGTGGTAGATCATTAGAAAAATTGAGACGAGTAAAGGACCAAGACAGCTCTCTTGGAGAATACCACACTTTATATGTTTTACGTTAAAGAAAGCCCTCCGTGTTCTATTCGATAAATCAGTTTTCAAAAACAAATGATGGTCAATAATATCAAAGGCTGCACTAAAATCTAACAATACAGCTCCCACAATCTTCTTATTATACATGTCTTTCAGCCAATCATTAGACATTTGCGTCAGTGCAGTGCATGTCAAATACAATGTTTTTAACATGTTGCTAAGAACTAGCAGCTGATTGATTGGCTATTAGAGCCAGTAAGGAAGCGTTACCTTTCTTGGGTATCGGAATCACAAGTGATTGTCCAGGCTCAGATTGAAGATGTGGCAAATAGGAGTGGTGATGTAGTCTGCTACCAGCCTCAGTAATTTTCCATCTAGGTTGTCAATACCAGGTGGTTTCTCGTTATTTATAGACAATTTTTCCACCTCTCCCACATTAACTTTACCCAATTCTAAATTACAATGCCTTTCTTTCATTATTAGGTATTTTATGCATGAATGGCTCACAGTTTGTTGTTGGCACGTCATGCCAAGGTTTGCCCATGTTGCCAATGAAATAGTTGTTAAAATAATTGCCAATGGCAAAAGGTTTTGTGATGAATGAGCCATCTGGTTCTATGAAAAAAAGGAGTTTAATTAGTATTTCTACCCATAATGTCATTTACACTACTCCAAAGCTTTTTCCCATCATACTTTATTTCAGCTATCTTAGTTTCACAACACAATTTATTCTTCTATTTTGTTCAATTTAGTCACACAATTTCTCAATTTACAATATGTCTGCATATCACATGAGCAGCCAGACTCATTTGCAACTCCCTTTTCCTCATTTCTCTCCAATGGTTGTGGACAATGCTTTATAACAAAGTTCTACACCAGTAGTAAAAAAATAAAATATTAATGCACCTGGATGATTTTCTTCCTGTATTATTTGTAAACACTCTGGTAGGTTGATTGATAACCTGAACCATATTACAGGCACTGGTTTCAGTGAGAAGCTTCCTCTTGAGCGGACAGCTTGATGAAAACTAGTCTATATTCAGGTCAGCCAGAAAATAGGCCTCTCTCTTAACATCACACACATTATCAAGCATTGCAGACATAATATCCAGATTCTGACTGTTAGCACTTGGCCTATACCAGCACCCCAAAATAAGAGGCTTTAGATGAGGTAGGTGAACTTGCAACCGCAACACTTCGACAGTATTAAACATTAAATCCTTTACACGAATATGGCTCTTAACATTGTGATATCCCGGGAGGTCTACCCGGGGGGTTGGTGATAGAGTGGCGGTACGTGCCGCGACGTTGACTCCCTCTGCCGGGAGTACCCGGGGCTGGGCATGCCGACACTGATGGCACCAATTAGGGGCCAACCAGCCGTGCAGGCCACAAATGGAGAACTGTGGCACACCGCAGGAGGAAAAAGGAGAGGCAGGGGGTGAGCCTACAGATGGGAACGAAGCTCCCGGGGCACGGATGCGAAAATAAACATAACAAAATGTTATGTTTATTTTATATTGCCCAGTAAAGGTGTATTTTCTGACTAAAACCTCCTTGTCTTTGTGTCCTGTATTGCTACTGCTGTATCAAAGGAACTATGCAAGTGAGTCTCAGTGATGGCCGAATGAATGTTGTCTGATGTTAGCACGTTATTGAACAATGTTCTTTTCATGCTTTGTTTTTTTTTTCTCCATAATATGTCTCTCTGATAAGCTACCCAGGAAAGGGCTAAAAGTAGCCCATACCAATGCCCTTTCCTGGGTAGCTTATCAGGGATAACAACGGAAGAAAATAACATTGACTGACTCTATTAGCCAGATAATCAGGCACTTGTGAGTGTCAGTTAGTGAGTGTGTGTGTAAGAGATCTGGGGCTGAAGCAATTGACCCGGAAGCTAGGCTTAATCACTCCTCCCAGGCTTTTGGGAGGGAGGATGGACAATTAGTGGATGTAAGCAATGTCCCCACTCTCTCTGGTAGTTTTTATGGCTGGGATAAGTTATTTTCGCCTCTGGCACACAGCTTCCGAATAGACCTCATTGAAGAAGATGTTGGTTCCTCTAAAGTTCCTGGCTCTCTCCAGAGCAGCCATCTTGTCCTTGAACCTTAGGAACTTGACCACTATTGGCCTTGGTCTGTCACCTAAGCTGGTTACAGGTTGTCCAGTCCTGTGGTAGCCTCCAATTCAATCTTCCTATGATCCATCTGCAGCTTTCCTGTGATAGTTTTTCTCACTTTCTCCTCAGACTCAGTACAGTTCTCATGTGGAGACTCTGGTATGCCATCCACAACAATGTTATTACATCTGGATTGTCCCTCAAGAAAATCTGTTTTCCCAGTAAATGATGATTCAGACAGTGCTCCTGTCATCTCTTGTTTGTTGTCATCCTGCTGCAAGTCCCTTTCAGGACATCCACCTCTCCCAGGGATAACTGCAAGCTTTTCTTAAGGTCGTGGACCTCTCTGGTCAGATCGTCCATTCTTTTGTTTGCTGAATCCACCATTATTTGGACAAATCTCTTGAAACTATTTTCCTGTTGCTGTAACAACTGCTTGTAGACATATTTTTGTTGATTTAAAAGATTATGCCCCAGTGTTGGAGAAACAGTGTCCTCTCCATTAGCTTTGGTAGCAGCATAGGCTAACACTGGTACTCCATACAGTTCCAGCCAGGACAGGTCGCAGGGTATATGGAAAACAGCAACAAACAGAAGAGATTTACACAGCCACAAGCCCGAGACAATCCGCAGTCCCAGTCTCAAAGGTTACAGAGTTGCAGACTGTGTTCAAGCTGTCAAGGAAGCTATGCTAGCAGACCAAGCAGCTTCAGACTTGTCGTCAGATAGTAGAGGTCCCAGCAACTGAGGCCCAACCACGTCGCGGTGATCTTGGATGCTCCAAACAATTTAATGGAGCTCACGTCTACATTTTGGTCAATAGGTCTTCATCTGAGTTCTCTATCATGGAGAAACCTACAGGTGATGAAGTTTTCCTTTTTTTATGAATCCTGTTTGGAACCATGAGTGCATACACCTATAGTAATTAATTAAATAAAAGCAAAGAATTGTCATAACAATCAACCATGTCACCAGGGTCAGCCGTGAGTGCTGTGAAATAAATGTAAAATGTTTAAATCAGTTAGGTAAATATACTGCTACCAGAGGGAAGGTGTAATAATGCCCTCTGTTACCCGATATCCTGTTATATTGGAGTATTGGTACATTTGACATTTTAGTCATTTAGCAGACACTTATCCAGAGCGACTTAGTATATTCATCTTAAGATAGCTAGGCGGGACAACTACATATCACAGTCATAGTAAGTACATTTTTACTCAAAGTAGCTGTCAGCAAAGCCAGTGGGGAAAAAAGTAAAATGCAAGTGTTAGTTCACGAAAGGAAGGGATGGGGGGTTGCTCTGGAATTATTTAGGATACTCTTTGAAGAGGTAGGATTTCAGATGTTTTCAGAAGATGGGCAGGAACCCTGCTGTCCTAGCTTCAGGGGGAAGCTGGTTCCACCATAGCGGTGGGAGGGCCAAGAGACTAGAAGTGGCAGAATGGAGTGCTTGGGTTGGGGTCTAAGGTTTGAGCATAGCTTGAAGGTAGGGAAGGGCAGCTCCTCTTGCTGCTCCGTAGGCAAGTACCATGGTGTTGTAGTGGAGGCGAGCCAGTGGAGTGTGGGGTGATGTGAGAACTTGGGAAGGTTGAACACCAGGCGGGCTGCATAATTTTGGATAAGTTGCAGGGATTTGATGGCACAAGCGGGGAGCCCAGCCAACAGCGAGTTGCAGTAGCCAAGACGGGAGATGACAAGTGCCTGGATTAGGACCTGCTCTCTACGGATGTTGAAGAGCATGAACCTGCAGGAGCGAGTAACTGCTTTGATGTTTTCAGAGAATGGCAGAGTGTTGTTCAGGTTCATGCCAAGGTTCTTTGTACTCTGGGAGGGGGGGACAGTGGAATTATCAACCATGATGGAGAGGTCATGGAGTTTTATTTCACCTTTATTTAACCAGGTAGGCCAGTTGAGAACAAGTTCTCATAAAGCGACAAAAACACAGAGTTACACATTGGATAAACAAACGTACAGTCAATAACACATTAGAAAAATCTGTATACAGTGTATGCAAATGAAGTAAGGAGGTAAGGCAATAAATAGGCCATAGTGGCAAAGGAATTACAATTTAGCAATTTACACTGGAGCGATATATGTGCAGATGAGGATGTGCAAGTAGAAATACTGTTGTGCAAAAGAGCAGAAAAATAAAAATAAATATGGGGATGAGGTAGGTAGTTGGATGGGTTATTTACAGATGGGCTGTGTACAGCTGCAGTGATCGGTAAGCTGCTCTGACAGCTGACGCTTAAAGTTGGTGAGGGAGATAAGTCTCCAACTCCAGTGATTTTTGCAATTCGTTCCAGTCATTGGCAGCAGAGAACTGGAAGGATAGGCGGCCAAATGAGATGTTGGCTTTGGGGATGACCACGCTCAAGTGTTTGATACCTGCTGGAGCACGTGTTACGGGTGGGTGTTGCTATGGTGACCAGTGAGCTGAGATAAGGCGGAGCTTTACCTAGCAAAGACTTATAGATGACCTGGAGCCAGTGGGTTTGGCGTCGAATATGTAGCGAGGACCAGCCAACAAGAGCATACAGGTGGCAGTAGTGGGTAGTATATGGGGCAGAGAGGAAGAGCAGCTCAGCAGCTCAGTCTTGTTGAGGTGGTGGGTCGACATCCAAGGTGGTGGGCCGATATCTGCCAGGCATGCAGAGAAGCGTGTCGCCACCTGGGTGTCAGAAGGGGGAGGAGTAGTTGAGTGTTATCCACATAGCAATGATAGGAGAGACCATGTAAGGATATGATGAGCCTGGTGACTTGGTGTATAGAGAGAAGATTGTCTAGAACTGAGCCCTGGTGGACACCAGTAGTGCAGACACAGATCCTCTCCATGTCACCTGATAGGAGCGGCTTGCCAGGTAGGATGGAATCCAATAGTGTGCAGAGCCTGAAACATCCAGCCCTGAGAGGGTGGAGAGCATGATCTGATGATTCACGGTGTCGAAGGCAGGTGATAGATCTAGAGTCAGCTTTGGCAGTGCAGAGAACCTTCGTGGCACAGAGAAGAGCATTCTCAGTTGAGTGACCATCTTGAAGCCTGACTGGTTAAGGTCAAGAAGGTAATTCTGAGATAGCGAGAGAGTTGGTCAGAGACAACACCCTCAAGTGTTTGAAATCAAGGAAGGGATACTGATTCATAGTTTGACGTCAGAGGGGTTGAGTGTTGGTTTCTTGAGGAGGGGAGCGACTGTCCATTTTGAAGTCAGGGATGAGCTGATAAGAGAAGTAGGTCTCCAGAGATGGTTTGGAGAACAGAGGAGGGGGTCAAGCTTTTCGGGGGGGGCTAACTAGATGCAGGATTTCATCTGAAGAGAGGGGAGAAAGAGGTCAAGGTGTAAGGTAGTTCTGTACGAGTGGGACCAGTTTATCTCAAGAGGCTGAGTGAATGAGGAGCGGATGTCAACCTTCTTTTCAAAGTGGTTGACAAGTAATCCGCAGAGATGGAGGGAGGAGAAGGTGGAATATAGTTTCCTAGGGTTAGAGGGAGAAGCTTGAAATTTACAGAGATATAATGTGGCTGTAACAGAGGATAGAGAGGAAGAGACTGTAGAGTGTAGGGAGTGAAAGGATGATAGGTCCTCCGAAAGTTTAGTTTTCTTCCATTTTCGATCCGCTGCCCGCAAATCAAATCAAATCAAAGTTGATTTGTTATGTGCGCCGAATACAACAGGTGTAGACATAACATGGAAATGTTACTTACAGGCTCTAACCAATAGTGCAAAAAAGGTATTAGGTGAACAATAGGTAAGTAAAGAATTAAAATTAACAGTAAAAAGACAGTGAAAAACAGTAGCGAGGCTATAAAAGTAGCGAGGCTACATACAGACACCGGTTAGTCAGGCTGATTGAGGTAGTATGTACATCTAGACACGGTTAAAGTGACTATGCATATATGATGAACAGAGAGCAGCAGTAGCGTAAAGAGGGGTTGGCGGGTGGAGGGTGGAGGGACACAATGCAGATTAGCCAATGTGTACATACTACCTCAATAGACCCGTGGGAGCACGGGTCTATTGACCCGTATATAGACCCGTGTATAGTTAAAGTGACTGTTCATATATGATAAACAGAGAGTAGCAGCAGCGCAAAATAGGGGTTGGGGGGTTTCACTCCGCCACGGAGCAGGAGGGGAGGGCCGAGCCGGCCGGGAGGAAAGGGGACAGTGCAAGTCATAGGATGTGGAAAGGGAGGAGAGTAGGGTCGAACAAGCAGAATCAGGAGAAGGATTTAGCAGAAGGGATAGATGATAAGATAGAAGAGGAGAGAGTATGACCATCTAGGTAGGGGCTGAGTGGCTAGGGTTGGAGGAGATGGATCAGAGACCTGGCTGGGGGTTGCATTGAGATTAGTAAGTGAACAGCCTCTTGTAAAGATTAAGTCAAGTCAAATCAAATGTATTTATATAGCCCTTCTTACATCAGCTGATTCCACAAAGTGCTGTACAGAAACCCAGCCTAAAACCCCAAACAGCAAGCAATGCAGGTGTAGAAGCACGGAGGCTAGGAAAAACTCCCTAGAAAGGCCAAAACCTAGGAAGAAACCTAGAGAGGAAACAGGTTATGAGGGGTGGCCAGTCATCTTCTGGCTGTGCCGGGTGGAGATTATAACAGAACATGGCCAAGATGTTCAAATGTTCATAAATGACCAACATAGTCAAATAATAATAATCACAGGTCAGCACCTCAGGAGTAAATGTCAGTTGGCTTTTCATAGCCGATCATTGAGAGTATCTCTACCGCTCCTGCTGTCTCTAGATAGTTGAAAACAGCAGGTCTGGGACAGGTAGCACGTCCGGTGAAAGTTCAGGGTTCCATAGCCGCAGGCAGAACAGTTGAAACTGGAGCAGCAGCACGGCCAGGTGGACTGGGGACAGCAAGGAGTCATCATGCCAGGTAGTCCTGAGGCATGGTCCTAGGGCTCAGGTCCTCTGAGAGAAAGAAAGAAAGAAAGAAAGAAAGAAAGAAAGAAAGAAAGAAAGAAAGAAAGAAAGAAAGAAAGAAAGAAAGAAAGAAAGAAAGAAAGAAAGAAAGAAAGAAAGAAAGAAAGAAAGAAAGAAAGAAACTTCACACAGGACACCGGATAAGACAAGAGAAATACTCCAGATATAACAGACTGACCCTAGCCCCCCGACACATAAACTACTGCAGCATAAATACTGGAGGCTGAGACAGGAGGGGTCAGGAGACACTGTGTAGATATGATGATACCGATGATACGATGATACCGATGATACCCCCGGACAGAGCCAAACAGGCAGGATATAACCCCAACCACTTTGCCAAAGCACAGCCCCCACACCAGTAGAAAGATATCTTCAAACACCAACTTACAAGTGTATTGCCTGCCTTGTGAGTGGGAGGAGACTGCGAAAGGTCAAACGAGGCAAGGAGGGAAAAGAAAGTGTTGGAAATAAATTAATCGAAGGCAGATGTCGGGAGGTTGAAGTTGCCAAGTATAAAGAGCCATCGTCAGGAAATGAGTTTATCAAGGTTAAGCTCATTGAGGAACTCTAAGGGTACCTTTTGGGTGATAGATGACAACATTCTTAAACTTGAGGTGACAGTGACATTATGAAATTCAAATGAGGAGATGGACAGGTGAGTGAGGGAGAAAAGAGAACATTTCCACTCAGGATAAATTAGTAGCCCTGTGCCAGCACCTCAAGAGGGTATCTAAGGCAGAGGAGGCTGATGGGAGGAGCTATATGAGGACAGGCTCCTAGCAATGGCTGGAATGGAATTAATGGGATGGAGTCAAACATGTGGTTTGCATGTTTGTGTTTGATACAATTCCATTCCAGCCGTGAGCCATGAGCCCGTCCAGCCATGAGCCCGTCCTCCTCCCGTCCTCCTATAGCGCCTCCCACCAGCCCACTCTGATCTAAGGTTACCAGAATTTAACCCCAGATACGATCTCGGACTGGCTGCCGTAATTTCCCTTAACTCGCCATTCCCACAGCCTTTGTGTGTTTAACACCGTCTGCTTTCTTTTCCAATAGGGTGAAATGGGAGAGCGAGGTGAAAAGGTAAAGACTTTATTTTAATTATCAGACTTCATGTTCAACCCACCCCTCTATGCAAAATTATGTTTAGTTTCTTGAGTATATAAAATATATAATGTAATAATGTTATATGATCTTGTGTCAACAGTTTTGTTATATTGGTCTCAGGGGTTTTTAATCGTGCATGGATGTCAATTGGAGATCTGCACTAAAGTTCAAGTTGTGCATGGTTTAGGCAGGGCTGCTCAATCCTGGTCCTGGAGGTCCGAAACTCTTCTGTTTTTTTCATTCTACCTGGTAGTTAATTGCACTTCCGGGTGTCCCAGGTCTGAATTAGTCCCTGATGAGAAGGAGAGGATGAAAACCAGAAGTGAACCTGGGATGGAAACCTGGGACCAGGATTGGCCAGCCCTGGTTTAGAGTAACAGTTAACTTAGTTTAGAGTAATAGTGAACTAAACCATCCTTTGTAGTTTAGCGTAACAGTTACCTTGATTTTCCATCTTTACACTGTAGCATTATATAACTCATGAACAGGCGTAATAACTTGACATGACTGCCATTAAACTTACCTACAGTAGTTGACTGGAAGTAAAGATAATCAGGGTTCATTTTAAACGGCTCCATACAATTGGGAGGCAGGTAGCCTAGTAACCGAAAGGTCGCTAGTTTGAATAGCAGAGCAGATTAGGTTACGAATCTGTCGATGTACCCTTGAACAAGGCACCTAACCCTAATTGCTCCTGTAAGTCACTCTGGGTAAGAGTGTCTACTAAATGTGACTAAAACATGCTTTAAAATGTGCAGTGTTGTCATTTAAACAGAGTGAGTAGCTAGCCAAAGATTTCAAGACTAAAAGTGGTAAAGGTAGTAGCCTACAACAAGGGGAAAAAATTATCTAATCTGACTTTGGTGCAGGTCATGTTGTTCTTCACATTTTTTGTCACTGTTAAACACACACTATATCAAATTAAAATCTACATTTATTTGTCACATGCACAGGATATATAAGGTGTAAACGGTACAGTGAAATGCTTACTTGCATAGTAGCAATATCAAAAACAGAAAGTGTCCACATTTCTTTAAATACAATTTTATAATTATTAGATGATGCTTACCTGACACACTTGTCTAAATTGATGGATCATGTGAAGGAAATGCTATAACCACCCCCAGCCACATCTAGATAAGTGGATTGGTCACTGTTGTCTAGACATGTACACATGGTCGTAATCACCCCCAGACATACCTGGCTAACTTGATGGGTCATGTAATCATCTTGCTAAGTGGAGTCTTTTGTTTAGACAAAAGCTAGCTAAACAATGAACCGGCATAATCCCAACTCATACTAGTAGCAAAACAAACATTGTCATAGCTGTATTATTAATCTGTAGGTAGCTAAGTAGCTAACCAACTAGGTTCAATGTTAGCAAGCTAACATTAGGCTATAACTAGCAAGGCAAATGGATTTTTGATTGAAATAATATTACTACACAGATTATACACGTAATGTTAGCTAGCGAGCCAGAAAGCTAATGTTTGCTAGCTAGCTAACAGTACATTTTAACTTGCAATGAAACCACTTTCTGACGCAATAAAACATTTATAATATCTGAAAATGTAGCTTGACTCTTATCCATATATATGGATGAACGGCAGACTGGAACCATTTAACTCCATTTTGTTTGGAGCTACATCTTGTTTGCTAGTGTTGTGTCTAGTCACTCCGGTTCACACTGACCGTAGCTTGTGCAGAAAGTAGCCCATCACCTTTTCCAACTGATCTGTTGATAGCGCCTGCTAAATCCAGGGCATCAATGTTGTTGAGAAAAGTTACAAAACTTTTGTCGTTCTCGACGGCTAACGTTATATCTTTCAAAAACGGTACATACTGAGTAGCTCACAGAAGCAAGCTACATGGCAGACCAATCCAAAATCATCTTCTGGCATGTCCAGCCCATCCATTATCTCAGCCAATCATGGCTAGTGGGAAGGTTCCTTACTTTTTCTGTGACTTAACCAACTAGACTCGTAATTGTATTTGTATTTACAGATGGAATACAAGTTTTCTCATTAAAGCACATGAAATTTCACATTTTCCACAAGGCATTTCTGCCCCCCAATTTTTTTTTTTTATGTTTACGTTCAAATGCTTCTCCTGACGTGCGACATACGTCTAGTTTCCTGTAACAAGTCACATTTTATAGAAAGGTTCCATTGAATCACTTTATATCTAACCTCAAGACAAAATTGTGATGTTAGAACCAAACCGTTTTTTAGAGGGCATGTCACAAATCCCTCCAAGTTTCCGGACGTCAGCAGAGTCAATTATGTTGAGTCATAGGACCAAGCTTGTTGGAAGGCCTTGGTGGAACCTAATCAGCCAAGATTTGGAGGCTATGCAGTGGTGATGCCTGGCAAACAAAAGAAGTCCCAGCTCCTTCCCTCCCAGTCTAATGATTTGATTTGCTATCATTGGCTGGGTGCGAGAGGGAGGTGAAAACTCTCAACCCGTCCCCTAGGCCAGGGAGGTAGGCGGGGATGTGGTTACTCGTCAGCTCATTGGCACCATCACCCCAATCACAGAGAAGGCCTTATTTACAGTAGCATGTCCAAAAGGACATGGCCCCTTCTCACTACCTCTCAGCGAAGTGATACCCTTAGGTCAGGGGCAATCTGTTCAATACTCTTGAATTTGTCAATAGTTATGATGTTTCTCATGCTAGCCGAGACTATGGATGAGACTACAGAAGCCAAGATGTGAAATCAGCACCAATAGCGTGTTACTGAGCCTTGCCTGGTGTCAACTGCCATTTGTTAACAGCTACTATGTACTAGAACATGTGTTCTATTCTGAATAGCCACAATTATTCTATTTCATTTCCAATGTTCTTATCTGTTTGTAAATTATGAATAAGCCATTTCAAGACACTTGGTAAATATAATTGCTTGTCTGCTGTTTTGCACACAGGGTGACATGGGAGAAGATGGGCATAAAGGTGAAGTCGGGGAGAAGGTATGTAAATTCAACTTCACCTTCCTTCCTTTGTGTTTACTCCTGAAACTTGATAGAGAGAGAGCCTGGCTCTAGAAAGGAGCAACAGCTTAATGTGAGCCATTTGTGAAAACAGTGGAAAGGCGCTGAAGTAGCTAGTGAAAGCAGAAGCTAAGAAAATAAGGCAGGCACTGTTAACACTTAACACTCGTTCTTTGCATGTAAGTGGTCCTTATTGTTGCGCTTCGGTTATTCCACATGTCCTGGTTGGATGCTATTTGAGTTAATATGGGACCATTTAACATTAAGACAGCTCATCTAGTTATGCACCATTCCAACAATAAGGGGCAGGTCTTTGTAGGACGCTTTGTGTCAAACCAGCCCACTGGTTTTCCCATGCTTTTCAGTAACAAGGCATATTCTTCACTCAAACCGTTCATTTCACACAGTAATCATGATTTTACTCGTTTTTGTATTTGTCCCAGATTAGTTTACAGTTGAACAATTCTATGGGAAACATGATAATACTTTAGAATACCTTTCAGTAATAAACCATTGATAAGGCATTTAGAAACATTTTGCTCACTACTTATTAATGTAAGTAAGTTAGTTATTCACACATTTTTAAACAACTTGATGATGGTCCTCATAAACCATTTACTTAATCATTAGTAAAGTATTGTTGCAGTCCCTAATGTTAGGGATATTTATACTTTATAAATGTTTTGAGGGACCAGTGTAATTCCTAACGAAAATATGGACATTCCAGCAGTACTTATAGGTCTGAAAATGACCTAGAACATATCAATGGTTCAAAAATAACTACACAACACAGAGGGTGTTTAAAGAAATATATTAAAAATGTTATTCAAAAACAGTCACATTGTAGTAGTGTGTGTGGAATGTAGTCACTCCTTAAACAAACATAGACTGCTTACAAGGTCAGAAAACAAACATGTAAATACATAATTTCGCTGAATTATTCCACTATGTTTTAGAGGGTTACTACATTTAAAAGGCCCAGTAAAAGTGCAGCCAAACAAAGCAGTGTGAAATTAGGCTGCTGTCAAAAGACTTAAACACTGGAAATATTGAAAGGATATATTGTGTGCGTAACATTTATACATGCAAATACCTTTAAATGTCAATCACGTGAAGGAATATAAATCCACTTGAGAAAAACTTGCCGGTCCAACCAGTTGTTGTGTGTGGGCTAAATCTCCCTATTTTATGATTAATTTGCATTCGTGAGGTTTGCAGTTCAGCAGATGCTCTTATCCAAAGCAGATATTTTTATACTTGTCCTTCTTGGGAATCAAACCCAAAACCCTGACATTGCAAGTGCCATGCTCTACCAACTGAGCCACATGGGATCATTAGCAAAACATGACAACATCAGAAAACATTCGCAATACAACACTTCCTCACATCCTTTTTACAGTATTTGTGATTAAAATGTTTTATATACAATATTTCCTTAAAGCCAGCCTTCTTAGCACCTAATTTATCACGTGATGTACATAACAAAAAGTACATTTATATAGGCGGTGCTCCACATTAAATGGCACAACTGAGAGGGTGGGCTTGTCTTCTATTTTGTATTTGTTTTTATTATGAATATCCATTAGCTGCTGCCAAGGCAACAGCTACTCTTCCTGGGGTCCAGCAAAATTAAGGCAGTTATACAATTTTTTAAAATTACAATACATTCACAGCAGATTTCACAACACATTAAGTCTGTGCCCTCAGGCCCCTACTCTACTACCACACATCTACAACACAAAATCCATGTGAATGTGTGTGTATGGTGTGTATGTTATCGTGTGTTTGTATGCATATGTTTGTGTTGCTTCACAGTCCCCACTGTTCCATAAGGTGTATTTTTATCAAATCAAATTTATTTTATATAGCCCTTTGTACATCAGCTAATATCTCGAAGTGCTGTACAGAAACCCAACCTAAAACCCCAAACAGCAAGCAATGCAGGTGTAGAAGCACGGTGGCTAGGAAGAACTCCCTAGAAAGGCCAAAACCTAGGAAGAAACCTAGAGAGGAACCAGGTTATGAGGGGTGGCCAGTCCTCTTCTGGCTGTGCCGGGTGGAGATTATAACAGAACATGGCCAAGATGTTCATAAATGACCAGCATGGTCAAATAATAATAATCACAGTAGTTATCGAGGGTGTAGCAAGTCAGCACCTCAGGAGTAAATGTCAGTTGGCTTTTCATAGCCGATCATTAAGAGTATCTCTACCACTCCTGCGGTCTCTAGAGAGTTGAAAACAGCAGGTCTGGGACAGGTAGCACGTTTGGTGGACAGGTCAGGGTTCCATAGCCGCAGGCAGAACAGTTGAAACTGGAACAGCAGCAAGGCCAGGTGGACTGGGGACGGCAAGGAGTCATCATGCCCGGTAGTCCTGACGCATGGTCCTAGGGCTCAGGTCCTCCGAGAGACAGAAAGAAAGAGAGAAGGAGAGAATTAGAGAGAGCATACTTAAATTCACACAGGACACCGGATAAGACAGGAGAATTACTCCAGATATAACAAACTGACCCTAGCCCCCCGACACATAAACTACTGCAGCATAAATACTGGAGGCTGAGACAGGAGGGGTCAGGAGACACTGTGGCCCCATCCGATGATACCCCCGGACAGGGCCAAACAGGAAGGATATAACCCCACCCACTTTGCCAAAGCACAGCCCCCGCACCACTAGAGGGAGATCTTCAACCACCAACTTACAATCCTGAGACAAGGCCGAGTATAGCCCACAAAGATCTCCGCCACAGCACAAACCAAGGGGGGGCGCCAACCCAGACAGGAAGATCACGTCAGTGACTCAACCCACTCAAGTGACGCACCCTAATTTTACTGCTTGCATGAGTTACTTGATGTGGAATAGAGTTATATGCCAGTAGTTCAAACAGACAGCTCGATGCATTCAACATATAAATACCTGGGCTCCCGAGTGGCACAGCAGTCTAAGGCACTGTATTTCGGGCTCTATCACAACCGGCCGTGATGCTTACTTACGGGCCCTTCCCAACAATGCAGAGAGAAATAAAATAGAGAAATAGTAGAAAAGTAAAAGACGTAATAATAAATACACCAGGAGTCACAATAACTTGGCTATTTTCAAGCAATACCATTAACAAGTTGATGTGCAGGAGTACGAGGTAACTGAGGTAGATATGTACATACAGCGCATTTGGAAAGTATTGAGACCCCTTGACTTTTTCCACATTTTGTTACGTTACAGCCTTATTCTAAAAATGGATTAAATGTTTTTTCCCTCTTCAATCTACACACAATATCCCACAATGACAAAGTAAAAAACAGTTTTTAGAAATGTTGGCAAATTTATTCCAAATTGTAAAAAATTATATCACATTTATATAAGTATTCAGACCCTTTACTCAGTACTTTGTTGAAGCACCATTGGCAGCGATTACAGCCTTAAGTTTTCTTGGGTAAGACGCTACAAGCATGGCACACCTGTATTTGGGGAGTTTCTCCCATTTATTTTTGCAGATCCTCTCAAGCTCTGTCAGTTTAGATGGGGAGCGTTGCTACACAGCTATTTTCAGGTCTCTCCAGAGATGTTAGATCGGGTTCAAGTCTGGGCTCTGGCTGGGCCACTGAAAGACATTCAGTGGATTGTCCCGAAGCCACTCCTGCGTTGTCTTTGCTGTGTGCTTTTATTTTTTAAATTTTATTTAACCTTTATTTATACGGGTTTTTCTCAGAGACCTGGTCCAACAGCAGCAGAGGTAACAAAGTTTCAGACAAAATAACTTACATATACTAACACAACACTGAACAAAACTAAAGACACACATACAAAACAACAATTGCATATTACGTAAAGAAACACTAATGTCATAACTAAAAAACAGCTGTCCTAAAGACAATTACACTCTTCTATGATATTTTCATCAATCATGTGTTTGCTTCTTTATGTTTCTCTCTGGCTGGCACTGCAGAATGCCCATTGCCAAGAAAAACGTGTTCAAACATTAATTCGTTGCTTGTGCTGTTGGACTACTAAATTGTATCGGTATATGCACTTATCTATTTATCTATATTAACAGGGCAGTTGGGGCAGCGGTCAATTGTGAGTGAATGCAAAATCAAATCAAATCAAATTGCATTAGACACATACTTCATAAATAACAGGTCTAGACTAACAGTGAAATGCTTACTTCCCAACAATGCAGAGAGAAATAAAATAGAGAAATAGTAGAAAAGTAAAACACGTAATAATAAATACACCAGGAGTCACAATAACTTGGCTATTTACAAGCGATACCATTACCAAGTTGATGTGCAGGAGTACGAGGTAATTGAGGTAGATATGTACATACCGCGCATTTGGAAAGTATTGAGACCCCTTGACTTTTTCCACATTTTGTTACGTTACAGCCTTATTCTAAAAATGGATTAAATGTTTTTTTCCTCATCAATTTACACACAATACCCCACAATGACAAAGTAAGGTTTTTAGAATTGTTTGCAATTTTTATTTTATTTTTATAAAAAAATATCACATTTACTTAAGTATTCAGACCCTTAACTCTTAACTACTTTGTTGAATCACCGTTGCAGCGATTACGGCCTTGAGTTGTCTTGGGTAAGACGCTACAAGCATGGCACACCTGTATTTGAGGTGTGCATAAACTCCATCAACATGACTAGATCATCAAATGTTTAAATGTTCAGGAGAGAATTCTAGGACCACAGAGCTGAGTAACTAAAACGATTTCTACCATGACCTGTTGTAATTCTTGGTACAGTTAAAAGCAAATGAGAATGGGACCGTAATTTATATTTATTTACTGACCTGATTAAAAAAGAACAGAGATAAAGTGGCAATTAATCCAGTATGGCCCTATAAATCAGTGTATACCAGTGTTTAAGTATACGCAAGGTCAATGACGACCAGGCGCTGTAGAGATCACAATGATGTGTTAGACGCTTTTGATTGGTAATGAAACTGAGGGCTGCATGACATACTGAATCAAGTGCTCTCAGGGTAGTGATTGAGGCCTGTATATACAGTATGTTAAAAAGATTAGACTACAATTGCGGTGGAAATGCCTTTATGCTCAAATATTGATATACAAACCATCATGCCGAGGTAACTTGGAGTCGTGATAATAAGTTACGTTGCAGTCTACTACCACCACGACCTGGAAAAGCATGAAGAGTTTATAGGCTATGATTAACTTCACATGGTGGTTAATTGCATGATAAGTTTCATGCAAATTTCCAATAAATATCTAGGGGTATTATTTAAATGCTGGTGACATGATTATTGGTGCTTTCCTGATTTGAAAGCTTCCTCGAGAAGGAGTGATTGATGAAGAGGACCATGCGTAATGGATGGATTTGGCAGACGGGTTGCAAAAATAAATCCTTGCATAGCAGGGATCAACTTGTTGTGGCAGGTGTGTAGTCTCGTGCAGTAGTAGTTGTAGCAGTAGTTGTAGTAGTAGTAGTAGCAGTAGTAGTAGTAGTAGTAATAATACATTATTGCAACCTTACTATTCTACGCAGGCTAACACAGACCGATTACACGGAACTTAAACCGGCTACGCGCGTGCGCCATCGTGCATGAATTTATTTTGTCCCCCCACACCAAACGCGATCACGACACGCAGGTTAAAATATCAAAACAAACTCTCAGCCAATTACATTCATTTGGGGACAGGTCGAAAAGCATTAAACATTTATGGCAATTTAGCTAGCTAGCTTGCACTTGCTAGCTAATTTGTCCTATTTAGCTAGTTTGCTGTTGCTAGCTAGCTTGCTGGTGCTAGCTAATTTGTCCTGGGAAATAAACATTGAGTTGTTATTTTACCTGAAATGCACACAGTCCTCTACTCCGACAATTAATCCACACATAAAACGGTCAACCAAATCGTTTCTAGTCATCTCTCCTCCTTCTAGGCTTTTTCTTCTCTTGACTTTATATTGCGATTGGCAACTTTCATAAAATAGGTGCATTACCGCCACTGACATTGTTCATCTTTCAGTCACCCATGTGAGTATAACCAATGAGGAGATGGCACATGGGTACCTGCTTCTATAAACCAATGAGGAGATGGGAGAGGCAGGACTTGCAGCGCGATCTGCGTCACAAATGTTTAGCCCTTGGCAAAGCAGACACTCGTGGGCATGCGCGAGCAGTGTGGGTGCAATAATTGAATAATATACATTTCTAAATTTATTTTGCAATACTCACGCACACGACGCGAGCGGTGTAGTCAGCCTGTTAGGCTATTTAAATACTTCAAGCTACCAGGAGTCAAAAGACACCTCCTGGGCAAAACATTTCTGATGTGCATATGGATTATTTGGACAATAATGTGGTGTTGGCAGCAGCTACTCTTCCTGGGGTCCAGCACATTAAAGCACTTACATTACATATAAAACAAAAGATAAAACAGTACATCATATAACATTATTATGCCACTACATATCTACAATACAAAATGTATAATACCACCATACAGCAATATTACAATACACAGTTGAATTCGGAAGTTTACATACACCTTAGCTAAATACATTTAAACTCAGTTTTTCACAATTCCTGACATTTAATCCTAGTAAAAATTCACTGAAAGGTCAGTTAGGATGACCACTTTATTTTAAGAACGTGAAATATCAGAATAATAGTAGAGAGAATGATTTATTTCAGCTTTTATTTCTTTCATCACATTCCCAGTGGGTCAGAAGTTTACATACACTCAATTGGTATTTGGTAGCATTGCCTTTAAATTGTTTAACTTGGGTCAAATGTTCTGGGTAGCCTTCCACAAGCTTCCCCCAATAAGTTAAGTGAATTTTGGCACATTCCTCCTGACAGAGCTGGTGTAACTGAGTCAGGTTTTTAGGAGTCCTTGCTCGCACGCTTTTTCAGTTGTGCCCACAAATCTTCTATGGGATTGAGATCAGGGCGTTGTGATGGCCACTCCAATACCTTGACTTTGTTGCCCGTAAGCCATTTTGCCACAACTTTGGAAGTATGCTTGGTGTCATTGTCCATTTGGAAGGCACATTTGCAACCAAGCTTTAACTTCCTGACTGATGTCTTGAGATGTTGCTTCAATATATCCACACAATTTTCCTGCCTCATGATGCATCTATTTTGTAAAGTGCACCAGTCCCTCCTGCAGCAAAGCACCCCCCCCCCCCCAACATGATGCTGCCACCCCCGTGCTTCACGGTTGGGATGGTGTTCTTTGGCTTGCAAGCCTCCCCCTTTCTCCTCCAAACATAATGATGGTCATCATGGCCAAACAGTTCTATTTTTGTTTCATCAGACCAGAGGACATTTTTCCAAAAAGTATGATATTTTTCCCCATTTGCAGTTGCAAACTGTAGTGAGCAAACTGGCTTTTTTATGGTGGTTTTGGAGCAGTGGCTTCTTCCTTGCTGAGCGGCCTTTTGGGTTATGTCGATATAGGACTCATTTTATTGTGGACATAGATAGTTTTGTACCGGTTTCCTCCAGCATCTTCACAAGGTCCTTTGCTGTTGTTCTGGGATTGATTTGCACTTTTCGCACCAAAGTACGTTCATCTCTAGGAGACAGAACGTGTCTCCTTCCTGAGCAGTATGACGGCTGCGTGGTCCCATGGTGTTTATACTTGCGTACTATTGTTTGTACAGATTGACGTTGTACCTTCAGGCGTTTGGAAATTGCTCCCAAGGATGAACCATACTTGTGGAGGTCTACAATTTTTTTCTGAGGTCTTGGCTGATTTCTTTTGATTTTCCCATGATGTAAAGCAAAGAGGCACTGAGTTTGAAGGTAGGTCTTGAAATACATCCACAGGTACACCTCCAATTGACTCAAATTATGTCAATTAGCCTATCAGAAGCTTCTAAAGCCATGACATCATTTTCTGGATTTTTCCAAGCTGTTTAAAGACACAGTCAACTTAGCGTATGTAAACTTCTGACCCACTGGAATTGTGATACAGTGAATTATAAGTGAAATAATCTGTCTGTAAACAATTGTTGGAAAATTACTTGTGTCATGCAGAAAGTAGATGTCCTAACCGACTTGCCAAAACTATAGTTTGTTAACAAGAAATATGTGAAGTGGTTGAAAAATGAGTTTTAATGACTCCAACCTAAGTGTATGTAAACTTCCGACTTCAACTGTATGCATGTGTCTCTTCACAATCCCCACTGTTCCATAAGGTGTATTTTTTACCAGTTTTTTTATTTTATTTGATTGTACTGTTTGCATCAGTTACCTGATGTGGAATAGAGTTCCATGTAGTCATGGCTCTATGTATTACTGTGAGCCTCCCATAGTCTGTTCTGGACTTGGGGATTGTGAAGAGACCTCTTGTGGCATGTCTTGTGGGGTATGCATGAGTGTCCAAGATGTGTGCTAGTAATTTTAACAGACAGCTTGTCAACACTTCTTACAAAATCAAGTAGTGATGGAGTCAATCTCTCTTCCACTTTGAGCCATGAGAGATTCACATGCATATCATTAATGTTAGGTCTCTGTGTACTTTTACGGGCCAGCTGTGCTGCCCTGTTCTGAGCCAACTGTAATTTTCCTAAGTTCCTCTATGTGGCACCTGACTACACTGCTGAACAGTAGTCCAGGTGTGACAAAACTAGGGCCTGTAAGGACCTGCCTTGTTGATAGTTTTGTTAAAAAGGCAATGTAACACTTTATTATGGACAGACTTCTCCCCATCTTAGCTACTGTTGTATCAATATGTGACTCGTTTCAGGAAACTAGGTGTATGTCGCGCGTCACTACTTCACAGGAGTTTTTTTGGGGCAGATATGCCTTCTCGAACATCTGAACTTTCATGTGCCTTAATAACAAACTTGTATGCCATCTGTAAATACGAATAAAATTGTTAAATTACGAGCCTAGTTGCTTTAGCCATGGAAAAAGGGAGCAACTTTCCCCGATATCCATGAATGGCTGGGCTAATGAATGGGCTGGACTTCCAGAGAGATGAGTTCGGATTGGTCTCCCATGTAGCGTGCTTCTATCTATAATATGAGCTGGTCAGTATGTGTAGGTAATCCTTTCTAACGCTGCTTTTTTGAAAGATATCACGTAGTAGAACTGCATAAGTGTTGCTCTCCGCTTTCTGGACGACCAAGTTTTGAAATCACTGGAATTACAGTACGATAGCTAAGGAGATGGAGAAAAGTATGCCTTTTGATTGCAAATATGCAGACGGAGTCGAAAAAATAACACACAGAAGGCTGTTGTATAAAACAGTCTCCATGGCATCCGTGACAGAGAGGGAAAAGCGTCCATCCATGTATACGGGTAAGAGAGTCTAGCTAGCTACATTTTCAGATGTTACACGTTTCTAATTTTGTCATAAAGTCGTTTTCATTTCACGTTAAAGTGTACTGAGCGCAGAATAACTGACGAATTTACGAACGCTGAACACTCATTGAATATGGCCGGTCAGTACACTTTGGCAAAAAAAATGTAATTTAATTGTTGCCAGCAGCACAGTTGCAGTCACCAACGCTCTGGATAACATAAAAACTGCCTAACCTATTCTGCTAGGGTGAGTAAAATGGTTAGAGTGAGCTGTTCTCTCATTTGTGTCTGGACGTAGCTAGCCGGTTAGCCAATGTTAGCCAGTTAGCTTGGGTGCTTGACTGTCGTTGTTAGGTCAGAACGCTCGGTTCAACCCTACTTTTCGTCCAGAGCGTCCAGTGTGCGCTCCGAGAGCGAAACGCTCTGAGTTTACGAACGCCCAGAGCATGCTCTGGCACTCCAGATTACATTTACGAACACACCTGTAGTATAAACCAGCCTTTAGTCTTGAAATCTTTGGTTGTTTAGTACATAGCCTCCCATGTGAATCCTTAAAGAGATGGGCGAGGCTAAAGCTTAAAACGTTGTGAACGATGCTGAGTGGGTGTAGATAAAGAAGGTACCAAAACATTCAAGGGCCATTTTCTCAAAATTGTGGTTACAAGTTTATCAACTTTCAAAACTGAATTATTTCCCATTGTTCCTCAACTGTATTGTATGATATACCATGTTCTAGCTCTGAGTCTCTACTTTTATCCAAAATTTTGCTACATAAGACCGAATCTAGCCGGTCGGTCACATATTTGCAAACATAAGGCATGGAACTCCATTCCACATCAGGTATCTGATGCAAGCAGTAGAATCAGATTTTTTTTAACTTGTAAAAATACACCTTATGGAACAGCAGGGACTGTGAAGAGACACACACAAAGGTACAGACAGGCATACGCGCACATGCAATCTAAACACACGTACATTCTAATATTGCTGTATGGTGGTATTATACATTTTGTATTGTAGATATATTGTGGTGTAATAATGTTATATGATGTACTTTTTTATAATTCATTTTATATGTAATGTAAGTGCCTTAATGTGTTTGGAACCCAGGAAGAGTAGCTGCTGCCTTGGCAAAAGCTAATGGCGATCCCTAATAAATACAAATAAGCAACCATTTAAATTGAGACAGTTTCTCTGCTCAAAATGCTTATCAGCCAATTAAAACCCTTGACTTACTTACGTGACAGAACGCTAAATTGTAGCTGAGGACTGGCTGAATAATTTGATTATGGATAAGGACATTGCCATTGCATTGCCATTGCGGACTACAACATTTTCAGATTTGATAGACAAAAAAAGGGGTGAGGGGTGGCTATTTATGTCAGATCTTCTCTTATGGCATCATGCTCTCTTAGCATCTCTGTCCCCAAAACATGTGAGCTGTTGTTTATAAAAGTGGCCATAAGCCAAAATATGCATATCTTTTTTGCTGCGGTCTCCCGCCACCCGGCCGCCTCAGCGGAGGCTACTGATATTATTTATGATTATTTAAAACCCTTTCTGGTGTCTGAATTGGTGGTGTTAGGTGATCTAAATCTTGATTGGCTTACATATGCCTCAGATCAGTTTTAAGAATATCTGTCTATAAGTCAACTTGAATTCATGTAAAAAACCTAGCAAACTCCTCATTGATTGATTATCCTGACTAACCATCCCCATAAGTATTTGGCTAGTGGTGTTTTTTTGCAAATTGTATCAGCAACCACTATTGCTTGCATTAGAGATACCAAATTGAAAAACTCTGACCCACGTCAGAGACATTTTGAAGAGACATTTTGAAAAAGTCTCACCCCAGGCGTTCCTTCATGATCTATATTATTCAAAGCTTTTTTCTACTAGCTTCATACCAGACCCTGTTTTGGTACTTGAATTTTTCTCATCCATTTTTACCTCTCTGGCTCTTCCTGGACCCCAGGCAGCAGCTAATGGGGATCCTTAATAAATACAAAATACAAAAAATACAAACATGCCCCTTTCAAGCGACTCAGAGTCAAATACCGAACTAACCCATGGTACTCTCCTGTACTCTCAGACCTCCTCTTGATAAGTAATCAAGCCTGGACCAAGGCTCGTTAGCTGACGTGACTTGGGAAATGGTAGTATGGGTTTTTATTTTTGGCAATTCACAGAAATTCTTTAGCTATTGACACCAAGAAGTCATTAGGGGCTGACAATTTGGACCCGTCTTTGCTTAAGTATGTAGCACCCCTCGTTGCTATCTCAGTAACCTACATTTTTTATTTAACGTTAGTGTCAGGAAATATTCCAAAAGTGTGGAAAGCAGCTTTTGTCTACCACTCCGTAAGGGTGGGGATAGTAGTTATCTTGATCATTATCAAACCGTTTCCAGGCTCCCTTGTCTTGCGAAAATAATAGAATCATTGGTCAATGAACAGGCAAGTTATGTTCTATCTGTAAATGGTATTCTTAATGTTAATCAATCCGTATTCAGACCTAAACATAGCACCACTACAGCTACCATGCTTGTTGTAAATTATATTGAAAATGCCTTAGATGATAGAAATAATTGTGCTGCCATGTTTGTAGTTTGTCAAAAGCTTTTGATACTGTAGACGATGTTATCCTTTTGATTAAGCTGTCCTCAATAGGGTTGGGTACTGATGCTTGCCGATGGTTTCATAATTATTTCAATGACAGAACTCAGGCCATCAAGGTAGATGGGGTCAAATTTGAGTTCCAAGGTTTGATACTCGGCCCATGACTGTTTAGAATCTATATAAATAACATTGGTAATGCTGTAAAAAAATATATATATATAATTCATATGTTTGCAGATTATACATTGTTGTATTCCATTGCTCCATCGGTTGACCGAGCCTTTTCAAGTTTGAAGTCGGATTTTCAAGCTTTTCTTTGCTTTTTTTTGTTGCTTTTTTTCCAAAGTCCCATAACTCAGATTTATTTTTATTTTTAATTTTTTTAAACCCTTATTTTACCAGGTAAGTGGACTGAAAACATGTTCTCATTTATAGCAACAATAACCTTATTTTACCAGGTAAGTTGACTGAGAACACATTCTCATTTACAGCAACAATCTGTAATGATGTCACGTTCCTGACCTGTTTTCCCTTGTTTTTGTATTTATTTAGTATGGTCAGGGCGTGAGTTGGGTGGGTTGTCGATGTGTGATTTTTATGTTGGGATTTTGTGTGTTCGGCCTGGTATGATTCTCAATCAGAGGCAGCTGTCAATCGTTGTCCCTGATTGAGAATCATACTTAGGCAGCCGGGGTTTCAAGTGTGTTTTGTGGGTGTTTGTTCTTGTGTCAGTGTTTCGCCACACGGGACTGTCACGGTAGTTATTTTTGGTATTTTGTATCGCATATTGTTTTGTTGTATATTAAATCACTATGGAAACTAACCACTCTGCGTATTGGTCCGATCCGTCTCGCCTCTCCTCGTCCGAGGAGGAGGAAGAAAATGACTATCGTTACAAATGACTAGTACACTGCTCAAAAAAATTAAGGGAACACTTAAACAACACAATGTAACTCCAAGTCAATCACACTTCTGTGAAATCAAACTGTCCACTTAGGAAGCAACACTGATTGACAATAAATTTCACATGCTGTTGTGCAAATGGAATAGACAAAATGTGGAAATTATAGGCACATTTGTGGCCTGCTGGAGGTCATTTTGCAGGGCTCTGGCAGTGCACCTCCTTGCACAAAGGCGGAGGTAGCGGTCCTGCTGCTGGGTTGTTGCCCTCCTACGGCCTCCTCCACGTCTCCTGATGTACTGGCCTGTCTCCTGGTAGCGCCTCCATGCTCTGGACACTACGCTGACAGACACAGCAAACCTTCTTGCCACAGCTCACATTGATGTGCCATCCTGGATGAACTGCACTACCTGAGCCACTTGTGTAGGTTGTAGACTCCGTCTCATGCTACCACTAGAGTGAAAGCACCGCCAGCATTCAAAAGTGACCAAAACATCAGCCAGGAAGCATAGGAACTGAGAAGTGGTCTGTGGTCACCACCTGCAGAACCATTCCTTTATTGGGGGTGTCTTGCTAATTGCCTATAATTTCCACCTTTTGTCTATTCCATTTGCACAACAGCATGTGAAATTTATTGTCAATCAGTGTTGCTTCCTAAGTGGACAGTTTGATTTCACAGAAGTGTGATTGACTTGGAGTTACATTGTGTTGTTTAAGTGTTCCCTTTATTTTTTTTGAGCAGTGTATGAACGGTACGCAAATTGAATTCCTTCCTTCCTTCCTACAAATATCTTGGTATCTGGCTTGGTGACAAACTGTCATTTAAAAAACATGTCACTGAGCTTGTGAGGAACTTGAAGTTCAAGGTTGGTTTCTTTTACGGAAACAAAGCATGTCTGACTTTTGTTAATACTGTAGGAAGGTAATTGTCCAAGTCATTTTTATGTCTATTTTAGATTATGAGGATATTATCTATATCCATGCAGCAGCATCTACACTTAAACCACTAGATGCCCTTAGGTTTATTACTGGTAATGGTTATAGAACTCATCATTGTGTTTTGTATCAAAAAGGGGGTTGGGACTTTTTTACATAAGGAGAGATCAGCATTTTGCGTATATCTACAAAGCACTCATGCAGAAACTTCCAATGTAACTATCATTATTAATTCAATTTAGACTTACAAATGACCAAACCCGGTCCTAGGCTTGGATAACACTGGAGGTCCCTTCGGTCTCCCACAGAGTTGGGTAAAGCTGCTTCTAGTTTTTTAGCGCCCTATGTGGTACAACTTACAGAGCTCTCTGGTCCCCCTTGGTCAGTTCAGAGTAATGATCGGAGACCTCTATGTTGATAAATGTGTTTTTTAATTTTGTATATTGTATGCGTTTGATGTATTTATGCAGGGCTCATCTGTAATAGAGACCCTACTCTCAGTATGACTTCCCTCTGACAATAAAAATAAATAAAAAAGCTGGTCCCATCAGATAACATGGTTCATTCTATGCTAATCTCACCAAGTGGCAGTGATTATATCCTGGAACAAATTCTTCATCAGCCTATCATAGACTGTATATTTACCAGCCAATGGCATTTCCATAAAATAGTTCAACCCTGGCCACTAGAGGGATATTTTAAACCTACAAATTCAAGGTTTACTTTTGTTTCTGCCTCAAATAAGTCCATTTGGAAGTTTTTCTTGTTAAGCCCTTCTCTTTACTTTTGTTCCATTTTGCTGTAACAAATGGTGTGTGCCAATATTGCGTTGATGCATCCATGACCCGTTGTTTTTTCCATTTGAATTTGGTTGCTTGAAAGCATAGTGATACCACATAGGGAATTTAACTGTCGGCTGTCTTTTTGAATGGGTGATTATAGGTTGTAATCTCATTGACATCAATCAACGTCTCGACCAAATATTAACATATTTTCCACGCTGAAATGATTTGTTCACGTGAAACATTCATGTGAAAAGTCACACCTTTCTGAAAACAACATCTGATATATTTATATATATTTTTTTTTTTACCTGTGATATTTTTCACCTGATTTGTTCACACATTTTGTATTTATTTAATTCTTTATTCATTAAGGGAAAACCCATTGAGACCATGGCCTCATTCCCAAGGGTGCCCTGATCAACAACCAATACAATGTAAAACAAAACAGCAATCAATACAAAACAGTTAGACCTCAATTAACACCCTAAACTGCTCGACCAGTTCTGCTGCCTGCAACATCCTCCAGCATGACCGGTTTGGCGGTGGGTCAGTCATGGTGTGGGGTGGCATTTCTTTGTGGGGCCGCACAGCCCTCCATGTGCTCGCCAGAGGTAGCCTGACTGCCATTAGGTACCGAGATGAGATCCTCAGACCCCTTGTGAGACCATATGCTGACATATGCACATTTGTGGATATGGAGTTACATTGTGTTGTTTAAGTGTTCCCTTTATTTTTTTGAGCAGTGTATATAAAACACAGGGAAATCACTGTGTCTTTTAAAATGCCTTTATTGTTATTGCATGTCCAGGTACTAAGTTACTCTCTGTAACAATCTGTTAAAAAACAGCATTGGTATTCATTCATTTTCATAAGCCATTTACCAAACAGGACAGTATCTGTAACATTTCAACATTCCCTCTTGAGTAGGTTTAGGCTGGCAGAGCTGTGGGAGCTTGGCCTGGGCTGTAGTAGTGAAGTGGTACCTCAAATTTGAGGTGAAAGCCACCTTTAGTTATTCTGGCTATGGTTCAACTGCTGGCAGTGTCCTTAGCTGGTCTCTGAGCCAATCAGAATTGACGATCCCTCACGTATACTGTTACTCGGTCATTAGAGGAAAACTAAAGCAGAGATTTAAAAACCAAGGCCCCAGAATGAAGCAGAATAACTATGGCTATAATGTTGAGTGTGACGCTTATCTCTGCCATGGTGCAAATTAGTCACCACACCTCTTTGGCTTCATAGCCTGATTAATACTCTACTTCGGTCACCCTCACCTGGTGCCACTGCTGCATGGAAACTGGCTGATTCATGTAGCCTATATATGGGCTCTATGTTGAATCTTTTAGCACAGCAATACGTTTGAGCAAAGTGATATCCAGCTGTAACCGTTAATACAGTTTATTGGCCCCCCAAAAAATGCTGCAATTATACATGCATCGTAATGACTCCCATAAAAGCCGGGGAAGGCAATCGTTAGCAACTCCTGAGAGCAAGGCACATGTGAGGTAGAACCGCAAAATCTGCACCAGGCAAAAGGCCCAGCCCTCATTCTGTGCTCCCTTTCCACCAATGGGAAATTCATAAAGCAATCCCGTTCCCTAAACTCTAGCCCCTGTCTCTTCTGCTAGAAAGACACTGTTAACACTTTATTGCCAAGGTAACCTGAAGAGTATTGAGATGTAAAGTAGTATCTGTAAACATGTGTATGTGGTTTCTATAACAAAGAAATAATAAAAACATAATTAGTCATTTACAATGAATCACTAGTTACCACATAATGACATAGTTATAGAATGAGGAAGTAATAATGCAGATAATAGAAAGAATATGCATACATAAATTGAATATGTATACACAAATAATGGTAAACATTATACAGGAAATATGCATACATAAGTCAGGAATATTTACATAATAAGTAATGATAAACATAGTGGTTCCTCAATTAAAAGTTTCAAGCTTATGCCGCAACCATTTGTGGTAGATGGTGGTAAATTGCATAATTTTGTCATTGCACCACACCATCACAAGGGGGAGTTAGAACGCTGCTCTATCGGTAGTCTGAACTGTGGCACAAATTTATTATATTTTTGTAAATTAATGGAGTTGTGAATGTTTCAGTCCAACAGTCTCTCTTCTCTAGCACTAGAGTCCTGCATCAGGCAACAACACAATTATCGCTGGTGGGTGGTCCCGGAGTTGAGAAAGAACTTGGTAAATACAATGGCGCAATTACACTTGACATGTGGACTGACGATTTAAAAAAGAAAATAGGATACTTATGCCTTACAGCCTATTACATAAACAAAGAGTGGATGTTGTCATAGCGTTTGCTGTCATTAAATGTGAAGACTGTTATATTATCAAATCAATTCAAATCAATTATCTGTGTAATTATTAAATTGATCGCGGAATAGTAATTAACTACGAAGTCGGGGCACCATGGGAAAATGTTTATAGAGTTTCTATTTCCCGAATATAACTCTTCAGATATGTTATTACCTTATCGATTAGTCTTCAATTAATGTATTATTACCTCATCAGTTTCCTTCCTGAATGTCACAAACCCTTGGATATCTGCACAAACCCTAACATAAATCATGAATCAGCAATATACAAATTGGCTTAATTATTGATTTTCTAACTAACTAATCAATCACAGAATGACAAACACACACACACAATAGTAATACATTGGTTACTGACATGATACACTGAAAAGTCCCTAGTGGGCTAAGCCGATATGACGGCTTGGTAGACAAAGGAATGGGGTGGGGCCAGCTCAAGAGCGGGAAACTCAGAGTGGACCCCGTACATACACTACACTCATGGAAATGCTTATAATTTGAACATGAACAACTGCTCATTCGAAAATACATTTCAATATACATATTTACGAGTGTATGCCTTTTGTTGTCCCTCTCTGCGATCGCCTGTCCGTTCTGGTCCGTTCTGTTCTGGTTTGTCCACCAGTGATCAAAGTCGTTCGGAGTTGTAGCTTGTTATAATGGATATGTCAGAGTACCATTTGGCCATTCGACCCGTTGCATTTACCAGACTAAAGTGCTTAAACAGCTGCAGCCTGAATAATTGTTCTTTAGTTTGTATATTTCTTAGTCATTTCAACGTGGGAATGATCTCCATGTTCTCTGGTCTTGTCCTTTGGTAGAGGATTGTTCTTTAAATACCCACGGACAATTCCAACTGGTTGGAATACAGAAATATTGTTACATTATTCAACCTTTTTGAGGTTACCGTACTGCAAAGTCTTTCTCAACCTACAAAAGGATTCTCAACCTTCATTTTGGCAGAGTGGGGAAAGGAATTTCGGTATTTACGACTGTCATAAAACAGCAGACTTCCCGCTCTACGAGAGAGCGTGTGCTGTAGAGCGGACCCACTGTAACCTGATCATTCAGATCTTCACAGGAGAGTCATGACAGTGTTATCTACCACAGAGTGTGACAGTGCAGCTCAACATTTCAGATAACATAAGGCCAGCTATTGTGAGAATTTCTGTGGATCTTGATGATTTCCTCTAGTCCTTTAGTTGTGACATCACTGTACTGTAGTCTATGTTTATTTACCCTTGCCTTGTGGTTTCCATTTCAAACACGTTTTAAAGCATCACATTCCGTTCCACTCATCTACTAAAGATGGACTGGATCTTTTCCTCTTGGCCTGTCATCTCAACATCTATTATTGAGCTTCTGTTTAGTACATAGAATAGTGAGTTATCACCCACTCCCTAGCTGCTGAAGATCAGTTAGGGCAGCGTTTCCCAAACTCTGTCCTGGGGACCCCAAGGGGTGCACATTTTCGTTTTTGGCCACAGATGATTCATATAATGAACTCATCATCAAGCTATGATTATTTGAATCAGCTGTGTAGTGCTAGGGCAAAATCCAAAACGCTCACCCCTCGGGGTCCCCAGGACAGAGTTTTGGAAATGCTGAGTTACGAATTTTGCCAAGGGTATTTGATACAATTTTACCCTCAGATTATGTTATATTTGGTCTCACTTTAAAGAAGGTAAAGGGTTTAAGTGTAACCCTGTTTAAAGCTAGAGAGCTCCTTACCGCCTAACAGTTTTGCGCATTGGACATATATATATTGTTGTTGCTCATACAGTATCTTTATTGTTGTTGCACATAGACATGTTGTTATTATTTGTCTCTTGTAGGGTGATGCAGGCTCCTCTGCTGCAGGCATTAAGGTAAGTAGAATGGGTTGAATGCTGAAATAGGTTCCATGAATAGAGTGCCTTTTATGTCCTTCAGATATTATTTGTGTAAATTCTGATAAAATAAACACTGCTTTTACCAGTTGGATCACACATATTGTACATCTATGCTTAAACTAAACTATGGTAAAGGTAGACTCAGCGAGATGACATTGAATACACAAAGTAAACACATAGTGGGTCAGTTACAACTAAGAGCATTAAAGCGCAAGGATAAACCTCGCCACTGTTTTGGTCTCGTAGGTATCACGTTGTAGCAGCATGAAGCGCACCAGTGCACATGCTCAGATACTCTGTGTGACTGAGTGGGAGCAAAGTCTTGCATCGCTCTCATCATCTGTGGTGCTGTTCATTGCAACATCATCTCGCTGAGTCTACCTTTAAAAACAAAAATACCAGTGTGTTTTCAATAAAATAAGTTATTTTGTTTTCTCAGAAAATCCCCATTTCGGCATGTCATGTTTGTCCAACTTATAGGAAGATTTTAACACACTTAACCCCAAGTTTTCACCATCATTTTAAAGCTCTATTGTATTTGTTGCTTTGGGAGAGATAATGTTTACTTATTTAAAGTGATTGGTGATTCATTTACATTTGTCCCTTAGGTTTAAGGTCAACCCTGTAATGTAATCTGAACTCTTGTATTGGTGTGTCCCCCACAGGACGGTTGAGCTAACGAGCGCTAATGTGATTAGCATGATTTTTAAGTAACAAGAAAATTTCCCAGGGCACAGATATATCTGATATGGGCAGAAAGCTTAAATTCTTGTTAATCTAACTGCACTGTCCAATTTACAGTAGCTATTACAGTGAAATAATACCATGCTATTGTTTGAGGAAAGTGCACAGTTATGAACTTTTGGACAGTCTTGATACAACATTTTGAGCAGAAATACAATGGTTCATTGGATCAGTCTAAAACGTTGCACATACAGTGCTGCCATCTAGTGGCCAAAATAGAAATTGTGCCTAAGCTGGAATAATACAGCGTGGCCTTTCTCTTGCATTTCAAAGATGATTTCTTTGTATTATCTTTTACCAGATCTAATGTGTTATATTCTCCTATAATTAATTTCCACAAACTTCAAAGTGTTTCCTTTCAAATGGTATCAAGAATATGCATATCCTAGCTTCAGGTCCTGAGCTACAGGCAGTTAGATTTGGGTATGTCATTTTAGGCGAAAATTGAAAGAAAGGGTCCAATCCTCAATTAATAGGGTGAAAATCTTCCTTTTAAAATAGAATTTGACTACTCAAAAGGCATATTTAGGTAAGAACCAAATAAATAATTTCATCCATCGTTATTGCTTACCTCAATGGTTAAAAGTGAGCCCTCCTTCTGCCCTCCTACTCGTTGGATATTACTGCATTGTCGGAACTAGAAGCACAAGCATTTCGCTACACTCGCATTAACATCTGCTAACCATGTGTATGTGACAAATCAAATTTGAATTGATTTGTATTACAGGGTGAACCAGGAGAGTCAGGACGTGGGGGATCAAAGGTAAAACTAGCCTGCACTAAAATCCCATGGCATGTGTTTCCCGTGTTTCAAAATCCTCACGAGAGGAATACTTGTTACATTTCTCAGATTGATATTAGAATGTGATAAAACATAACTACACCATTACAGCATTAGCTTTTAAATCACCAGGATTAACACCTGCACCAAAAATCTAAGTTGCCCATCTCTGTTCTAGACATATAGCTGGTAAGCCACTCCCATAACATGGCATTCAGGTTAGAAGTATGGGTTTTAATACAGACACTGGTATATTCCATCAATTGCAGATAGTGGATTTTCAGATAGCACATTCAGGAGTGTGTTGGATTTTCCCAGCAGTGTCTCTGATGGAAGGAATTGACACTTGATTTGGAAATGTGCAGTCCCTTGGCACCATGACAAGTTCAGTTCTGCTGACAAACCTGGCTGAGCGGTCATCCACCGCACGCAATCAGATTTACCATTTCTAAATCAAGTGAAACCATCCACCTGGGACAGCCTACTATGCTAATAAAACACACTTCTGAAAGGACAGTCTGGAAATCCACTACTGTATCTGTACAAATTGATTGAATACCGGCCACAGAGTACAAAGTAAAGCACCGCATCCTGACAAAAAGCAAGCCTCATACTTTTTTAAGCAGTCTGACCTCTTTTCTTGCAACGACATCTTTTCTTGCAACCACCATTTGCTAGGCACAGCCAGAGCTGCTGTCAAGACTGCATCAGAATCCCATTGAATTACACTATTTACTCCCTAGAGCCCCACCCCATTAATTCCCATTTTCTTTATCCTCTCAAGCAGCCCTTTCCTGCTGTGCTGCAAAATATGTCCTGCCCTACACAGTCAGATTTTTTAGGAAGGTTTTATGGCAGCTCACAGTTGTTCTATCTATTTCCTTTAATACGCTTTCTTACAAAGTTTAATTTCTCTTCCAGTTGCCTATTAGGGAACTGTTGATCTCGATTAAATAATTCATTTGGGTGACAGTCAGTGAAGCTTGTGAAGTAGTATTTCCAGACAAGCGACTTTTATTCATTACATTTATAATGCTTTCAGGAGACTCAATTGTAATTTACAGGCCTCTCGCTGAGTTCTGAATGCTATTACGCTTGATCATTGTGAGCAGTGCAAAATATATATTCTCATATACCATAAATGTAAGTCTTAAATAGAGCATTCAATTATTCACAGTCAGAAAATTTTATGTTGATATGCTTCTGAGTAATCTTATGAAATGCTTGACCTTTTGCATTTTACATAGTTCACTCAAACCCAATTGAGTTTCCATCATTTTCTGCTTTGTATGCGAGTTCAGAATTCTTCACTTGTGAATGACATTGAAAATCTCAGTAGAAAACAATCCAAACGTACTGAATTACATCCCTTTGAAGCCTTTATAGACCTCTGAACTTTATTAATCAACATAATCAGCACCACAGTAGCCCTAACTAATGATGATTGCATGTAATACTGGTACACAACTCAAGTGCAAGTTGTAATCTTCATCAGGGCCCAGCTCACTGGAGAGCTGTTTGGGACCCAATGATAGAGAGGGTAGGGACTGCTGTTGAAGGCCCCAGGACAGAGGCTCAACTCGGCTATAACGTCACATTTTTCCTGTGTAGGGAGAGCCAGGACTTCCAGGGCTGCCTGGACTTCCCGGGATTAAGGTACATTCTGTTGTCTTCATCCCTAAGAATTCCCTGTCTTCCCTGTCCCTTGACTTCCCACCTACTAATATTCAGCTAGGTCATACATTTAGATAAATTATATGCAGCACATCGCACAGTTAGATGTTGTGGGCTCCAACATGAGGTACAAGTAAGGGGACACTGTGGTGTAAATCTAAGCCTATACAGATTTGTCATTGTTCATGATTCAGTGGTCAAGGATGAAATGGAAATACAGTACGATCAGATTTGTCATTTATGTGTTGGCCAGCTGAAAAGCAGTGCTGATTGATAAATACAACCCTGGCAATGCTGCAATCAGGCATACCACTAAATGATTGGTCACTGACATTTCCCTTAGTTCAGTCACACATCATCTGAAAGAGCATCTGTAATGCATTATTCAAGGATTATAATGACGATACGTTGGGCAAAAGAGCACTTAATATTCACTTCAGTGCAGCGGTCTAAGGCACTGCATCGCTGTGCTTGAGGCATCACTACAGACCTGGGTTCTATCCCAGGCTGTGTCACAACCGGTCGTGACCGGGAGTCCCATAGGGCGGCGCACAATTGGCCCGGCATCAACCGCGTTAGGAGTGGGTTTGGCCGGGGGGCTTTACTTGGCTCATCACGCTCTAGCGACTCCTTGTGGCGGGCCGGGCGCCTGCAGGCTGACTTCGGGTCGTCAGTTGAACGGTGTTTCCCCCGAAACATTGGTGCAGCTGGCTTCCGGGTTAGGCGGGTGTTAAGAAGCGTGGTTTGGTGGGTCATGTTGCGGACTCAACCTTTGCCTCTGCCTAGCCGGTTGGGGAGTTGCAGCGATGAGACAAGATCTCAATTGGATATCACAAAATTAGAGAGAAAAAAGGGGGTAGAAAACAAAAACAAAAATGTGTGTGTGTGTGGGAGGGGGGTTAATGCCTTGAAACAAACATTGGTTTAGATACAGTATACTCAATGCTCAATGCTGAAAATTAACAGTCAGTATCTGGTGTGGCCACCAGCTGCATTAAGTATTGCAGTGCATCTCCTCCTCACGGACTGCGCCAGATTTGCCTGTTCTTGCTGTGAGATGTTACCCCACTCTTCCACCAAGGCACCTGCAAGTCGGTAGGGGGGAATGGCAAAACCGTGACTCGTCAGTGAAGAGCACTTTTTGCCAGCGACGGTGGGTTTGTGCCCATAGTTGCTACCGGTGACGTCTGGTGAGGACCTGCCTTACAACAGGCCTACAGCCCTCAGTCAAGCCTCTCTCAGCCTATTGCGGACAGTCTGAGCACTGATGGAGGGATTGTGCATTCCTGGTGTAACTCGGGCAATTGTTGTTGCCATCCTGTACCTGTCCCGCAAGAGTGATGTTTTGGATGTACCGATCCTGTGCAGGTGTTGTTACACGTGGTCTGCCACTGCGAGGAGGATCAGCTGTCCGTCCTGTCTCCCTGTAGCGCTGTCTTAGGTGTCTCACAGTACGGACATTGCAATTTATTGCCCTGGCCACATCTGCAGTCCTCATGCCTCCTTGCAGCATGCCTAAGGTACGTTCACTCAGATGATCAGAGACCCTAGGCATCTTTTTTTGGTGTTTTTCAGAGTCAGTAGAAAGGCCTCTTTAATGTCCTAAGTTTTCATAACTGTGACCTTAATTGCCTACCGTCTGTAAGATGTTAGTGTCTTAATGACCGTTCCACAGGTGCATGTTCGTTTTAATTGTTTACGGTTCATTGAACAAGTATGGGAAACAGTGTTTAAACCCATTACAATGAAGATCTGTGAAGTTATTTCAATGTTACAAATTATCTTTGAAAAACAGGGTCCTGAAAAGGGGACATTTCTTTTTTTGCTGAGTTTACTAATGTAATACTCAAATGTTCTCCTACAACTTAAAAATATAGAACTTCTCTAAAGTATGGTATTGGTTGAACTTAACAAGCACGGTGGGGCACATTCATCAATGGCAAAAAAGACAGTAAAAAAAATCATAAGAAATAAGGTTTTGAAGTCTCTGTCCTATATATAGGAGATATAAGAAAGTTCAGGAAATATTTCAATTTTTTTGGACACATATTTAACCCCTTATTTTTGTTGGCACAAAACTACAGTACCTCCATACTTTCATTCATTTATATAGGTTACCTTTCAAACTAGTTAGCTTCAGACTGGAGCTAAATGGAGAGTGAGAGTCTCCCCTTTCCAGAGTGGTCATAATAGTTTGTAGACCAAACCATTCGGACGCTAGAGACGTTTTTGTGAGAAGACCGATTTTTGGGATGTCTCATGGTCTGACAAACACCGATGTAGCTCAGCCACATTCCACTTCAGATGCAGAAGGCCGACAAGTCTGCTTGTCGTGGATGCGGTGGATTGATGCGGTGGATTGAGACACAGCCCATCATGGGCTGATATCTATAGCTTTAACTGATGGATTTTGATTGGATACATGTTAATATGTTACTTACAGTTGAAGTCGGAAGTTTACATACACCTTAGCCAAATACATTTAAACTCAGTTATTCACAATTCCTGACATTTAATCCCAGTAAAGATTCCCTTTCTTAGGTCAGTTAAGATCACCACTTTATTTTAAGAATGTGAAATGTCAGAATAATAGTAGAGAGAATGATTTATTTCAGCTTTTATTTCTTTCATCACATTTCCAGTGGGTCAGAAGTTTACATACACTCAATTAGTATTTGGTAGCATTGCCTTTAAATTGTTTAACTTGGGTCAAACGTTTTGGGTAGCCTTCCACAACCTTCCCACAATAAGTTGGGTGAATTTTGGCCCATTCCTCCAGACAGAACTGGTGTAACTAAGTCAGGTTTGTAGGCCTCCTTGCACGCACACACTTTTTCAGTTCTGCCAAGAAATGTTCTATAGGATTGATGTCAGGGCTTTTTAATGGCCACTCCAATACCTTGACTTTGTTGTCCTTAAGCCATTTTGTCAGAACTTTGGAAGTATACTTGGGGTCATTGTCCATTTGGAAGACCCATTTGTGACCAAGCTTTAACTTCCTGACTGAAGTTGCTTCAATATATCCACATCATTTTCCTGCCTCATGATGCCATCTATTTTGTGAAGTGCACCAGTCCCTCCTGCAGCAACGCACCCACACAACATGATGCTGCCACCCCCGTGCTTCATGGTTGGGATGGCGTTCGTTGGCTTGCAAGCCTCCCCCTTTTTCCTCCAAACATAACGATGGTCATTATGGCCAAACAGTTCTATTTTTGTTTCATCAAACCAGAGCAAATTTCTCCAAAAGGTACGATCTTTGTCTCTATGTGCAGTTGCAAACCGTAGCTTTTTTATGTCGGTTTTGGAGCAGTGGCTTCTTCCTTGCTGAGCGGCCTTTCAGGTTATGACCTTTCAGGTTATTCACTCATTTTACTGTGGATATAGATTGTTTTGTACCTGTTTCCTCCAGCATCTTCACACGGTCCTTTGCTGTTGTTCTGGGATTGATTTGCACTTTTCACACCAAAGTATGTTCATGTCTAGGAGACAGAACGCATCTCCTTCCTGAGCGGTATGACGGCTGCGTGGTCCCATGGTGTTTATTCTTGCATACTATTGTTTGTACATATGAACATTGTACCTTCAGGCGTTTGGAAATTGCTCCCAAGGATGAACCAGACTTGTGGAGGTCTACAATTTTTTTCTGAGGTCTTGGCGGATTTCTTTTGATTTTCCATGATGTCAAGCAAAGAGGCACTGAGTTTGAAGGTAGGCCTTGAAATACATCCACAGGTACACCTCCAATTGACTCAAATGATGTCAATTAGCCTATCAGAAGCTTCTAAAGCCATGACATAATCTTCTGGAATTTTCCAAGCTGTTTAAAGGCACAGTCAACTTAGTGTATGTAAACTTCTGACCCACTGGAATTGTGATACAGTGAAATAATCTGTCTGTAAACAATTGTTGGAAAAATTACTTGTGTCATGCACAAAGTAGATGTCCTAACCGATTTGCCAAAGCTATTAATTACTCCGTTATATAAACTTCCGACTTCAACTGTACCGTATATACCGTTAAGCTAAATGCACTTAAGTTAGGGCTTGCTTAGACTGCCCTTGAATTGAATTCCGAGAGGAGTGTGTGTGTGTGTGTGTGTGTGTGCGCCCATGAGTACCTGTGTACCTCATTTACTCAACCCTTTACAAAATATTCTTTGTTGAAATAAAAAAGAATAACAGAGTAAATTAGCTATTTTATGACACATCTCTTATCTCCTTCCTGATTACAGGGTGAGCCTGGATTCCTAGGACCTCAGGGCGAACCGGGGCTCCCAGGACTACCAGGAACCAAGGTACATTTCAATATGATCAATAACAGTCAAATATGGGTCATAAACCATGTATGTCTTGCATATACAGTAGTGTGTGAGTGGATGGCTAACACAAACAGATGGGCGACTGTGGGTTGTTAAAAGAGGGTTATCCGAGAATGTTGTGACAAGGTAAATAAAATGACAGTCAGATCTATCACTGTCATTGTCATGGTCATTTATAACTTCGTAAACTTTAGGAGACCTAACAAAAGGCCTTACCAAGAAAAACTCCCAAAAGGACTAATTTGAGGCAGTTACTCTGGCTTAACTGTACTACTGAAATAGATTTTGAGCGCATAGCTAATGATATGTGCGCCAGGTTCATGCAATGTGGGTATGATAAGAGTGTCATTGACCAGGCCTATACCCATGCTAGAGAGACTGAATGTTAAAACCTACTCAATGGCATGAATGGAAACCAGAACAAATCGACCCCATGATTGTTTTTTTCCACGGACTACAGCCCATGTGACCGTGATCTTGCAGAGTTACTCCACCCCAAGAATTTCATTTGGCGAAAGGCTCAGCACATGCATACTCAGGCTGACAGGCTCTCGTTCAGGCAAATGAGAAATAGTTGCTTTCAGGCTATCCGGAAGGCCAAAGTTAGTTACTTTAATTCAGTTAGTGGTACAGTAACTGAAAAAGGTTGGGAACCACTGTAGTAGGAGATACAGAGATTTTGCTTGACTCAACATTAATTTTTACACTTGGAATCCTGAAACCTGAAGATTGGCCAACCCTCCAAGCTGAAAATAATTATTAATGCAAGCATCTCAGTTTGGTTGACCTCTCAGACAAGTGCGCTCATGTAATGATATGGGCATTCCATCCATGGGTGAAGGGGTCAGAGAGAGAGTCTTCCAGGCCACAGCCCCTGAAAGTGTCTTTCTTCTCTTCTGTCTGTAGGGCGAGCGAGGGGAACTTGGCCCACCAGGCAAGGGAGAGCGTGGCGAGACTGGACAGGCCGGTCAAAAGGTCAGTGTTGGGGGGGCTGGCCTGGGACACAAGAGAGAGAGACCATTCAGTGATGTGATTTGAGCAAGTGATTCAAGCAAGTGCATGTACTTTATCTAACATTCTAAGCTCTACCTTTTTGATCATTGGTACAGCATTTGCTGCTCTCTAGTGGCTGTTATGTTTCCAAACATGCAAGGTGAAGCAAGCCTTGACTTCACAGAAGACTAGGAAGGTTCTGATGAACTAGAAAGATTCAGTAAATGAAGCACAGACTGCACTGCCCCTTCCTTATATTACACATTGATCAAGTAACATATTCTGCTTTGTATGCATTCAGAACATTGGCTTAAAGGGGCAGTGCAGTCTGTGCAGTTTTATACAGTGAGCTCCTGAAGTATTGGGACAGTGACACATTTTTTGTTGTTTTCATTCTGTACTCCAGCACTTTCGAAATGATACTTTGAGGTTGAACCGTATAGAAATGACAGCACTTTTTGAACATAGTCCCACCATTTTAGGCCCACCATTTTAGGCCCACCATTTTACTGTGTATTAGTAGTATTTGGTCCTATATTCACAGCACGCAATGACTACCCCCAAGTCATGTTAACCTCTCACCATTACAATAACGGGGCAGGTTAGCATTTTTTGTATGATATTTGTGCTTCTGTAACTTTCTCACTCAGTTTTTCACATTTCATTCAGGATTATCCATAATCATCAATGTTTAGAAACAATACAAACAACTCCAAAATGACACAATACATTATTTACCATTCATTTCTATTGGGCACAAAATAATCCGAAACATGATCTGAAACAATTAAATAGAAAATTCGTCCAAAATATGTAGAGTCACAAGCTTAAACCCTCCATTTGCAGGGACTGGAGTTCAAATGAACACATTTTGATTGGATTTCTTATTATGGCAAAAGGCCGTTAGATTTGATGAAACAAACATAAAACACTTCAACAATACAATTATGGTTACCCTTCCGTGCCACCTTTGGTTTAATATGATATTCCTCTCTTATGTGGACTGGAAAATGTTTTAAATCACAGCATGTAAGATGTTTAGTCATACAAATGCCTATTTGTAGTATGGCCCTGTCTTACATCAAAAGTGTTTGCTCATACTGAGGGTTCATGTGGTGACTTACTACTCTCCTGATGCTCCTTGTCTGTCTACCTCTCCTGCAGGGAGGGCCAGGAGAGGCAGGGAACCCAGGCACTAGAGGTTCAAAGGTCAGTGCATGACACCTGATTATTTGTATTTTTAGGACATATCTACAGTTCCACTATGGCTGATGATGATTGGCCAACACTGATATATTGAGGAATCACTCTTGAGAACAATTACAAAGCGCACACTGCACATTCCCAATGAGTAAATGTTCATGGGGAAAATAAAACAAAATGGCATTGTCAGCAAATGGATCATGTATTATTCTACTCTGTTTTAAGCCACTGTAGGTCTGTTTGTGATAAATTACTGTACTCCATGCATGTTCCTACATCTTACAGCCTTTTCTTACTAACTCAGGGAGAGACAGGAGACAAGGGAGACCTGGGCTCTATGGGACCAAGGGTGAGTGCACTCAACAGAAATGTAAAAAAACAACAACATAATGTATCAGTAAAGTTACACTTGTTGCACTTGTTACTAGTAGGGCACTGAATACTCAATAAACACTAGAGGACATTGTTCATCCTCATATGTCATATTGAGAACATTTCTATTACACACAACTTTATACAAAAACAATGAACAATGCACTTTATGAGTTGCTCGTCCCCCTTGTATCCCTTGTATCCACCAGAGGGGAGTGTTGCACTAGTGGCACTAATGATATTGTAAGTGTATTACATGATCTACTATACCCATATCCTGCTCTGACTGATTTAACCATCAGAGGTGTCAATGTTTCGATAAAGAGTACCAAAAGATGATTTGTCATCTGTTTCTATTACTGCAGACTTAAATCCATGGGCACAAACTTGTTTGAACTATGCAATGAAATTAAACAAGCTGTGGGGAAATATAATGCTAAACTCCACCATGCAACTCCTCTGAGATGAATTTCATTAAGTTGAGGAGATCAAATACATGTTTAAAATAATCATTTTGATATTCAATTATTACCTCTGTCAACCTAAGATGCATCCTGGTATTATCCTAAAGAGAAAACAGTAATTAGGCAGGCACCTGATAACTATATAGGCCTATTGTCATTGAGCTGTGTGCTGGAAAATGTTGGTAGTGCATGAATTTAGGCCTCATGTTGCTCATGTGAATTTCCTTGTTTTTTTTGGGGGGGGGGGCTTCAAAGCAGCCAAATGTCTAACTTAAAGGGATAGTTCACTCAAAACAATATGTTTTGTATTTTGTTCATATAAGTCACATATGAACAAAATATAATACAATCCTAAAAAATAAAATTGCAGTCATTTTTTTCCAAATAGAGCACCTTCAAAACTGTGATGATCTGTTTTTTGACATGCAAATAGTGTTGGGGATTGTATTAATGGTGGACAAATGAACTAAATATTAAAGATTGTTTTGAGTAAACTATGCCTTTAAAATATTGTATTGGTGTTTAATTATATTGAACTTGGATTTGAATTAACATCTAAATGTTGAACACACGCAGGGACCCCCTGGGCAGAAAGGTGACCAAGGAGCCACAGAAATCATTGATTACAACGGGAACATCCAAGAAGCTTTACAGGTCAGAAACACCATGGTCTCCAGCTTAAAGGAAAGATTCACCCATTTTGAATGTTATGTTGCTCTTGTACTTCTCTGAGCGATGTTCTACCGATTCCCGGGGTAATTTTCATGTTTTCATGTGTATCTGAGCTATTGCCGTTCAAGCAGGCAGAAATTTGGCCAGTATGACATGACATTGCCATAAAGCCGCTCTCACTACACTGGAAGTTAATAGGAATAAAACTTTTAGAAGTCATACATGTCAAATTTAAATCCTGGCTGATGTCATTACGCAGGAGGTTGTCTTCTCTCGAGAGAAGACAACCTCCCGCGTAATGACATCAGCCAGGCATTGAGGCATTGATCAAAGTTTTGCGATATTCCTACCTCGAGAAATATGTAATTTAAAAGAGGGTCCACCATATTTCTGGCATTTGTCTGCCTCTTCAGTCAAGGCACATCGATCTGCAGGTTGAACATAGTGAGATTGTCGACCCCTAAATTGATGCACTTTGTTTAGGCAATTTTACAGCTAATTAGCTACTTCACATGCTGATATTGACAATTGTATTATTGTGTCTAACTACAGTTCCTTCAGAAAGTATTCACACCGCTTGACTTTTTCCACATTTTGTTAGGTTACAAAGTGGGATTAAAATACTCTGTAATGTCAGTGGAAGAAAAATTCTAACATTTGTAAAAAGAAAATATATATATATATATATATATACTCTGAGTGTACAAAACATTAGGAACACCTTTTCTTTACATGACAGACTGACATGGTGAATCCAGGTGAAAGCTATGATCCGTTCAATCAGTGGAGATTAATGGGAGGAGAAAGGTTAAAGAAGGATTTTTAAGCCTCGAGACAATTGAGACATGGATTGTGTATGTGTACCATTTGTATTATTCCGGATTCCCATTAGATACTCTATATGTGTACATATAGAGAGAGGGTACCTGGTTTCTGTATTTATTATTATTATTTGCGTTTATTTTAACAGGGAAAACATATTGAGACCTAAGTCTCTTTTACAATAAAATGCAAAAATACAGTCATGGGAAGCACAAATAAAACATCACAAATCACCCAGGAAAACTGTTACATTCCTCCACAAATAAGTTCCCAATCATTACTTTAAATTGCCCGAATGGCACTAGAACATCAAGATGAAATACATTTTGAATTTTGTTCCAGCATTAAAACTAAAAGCAGATTTACCTAGCTCCGTGGAGACCTGAGGAACCTCAAGACTTAAACAATCCTGTGAAGTCAGGTGTCTATACTTCAACAGCAAAGTTAGATAAGACGGAATTTTATGAAGTAGGGCCTTGTAAACAAAAAGGGAGTAATGTAGAGATCTACGGGTCTTTAGAGAAGTCCAGCCAACCTTTGGATACAGCATGCAATGATGAGTATCAAAACTGTCACCTGTAACAAAACGAAGGGCACTATGCTAGATGGCATCCAAAGGTTTAAGAGTAGTAGAAGCTGCACTTTGATAAATAATATCACCATAATCAAGAACAGATTAAAAGGTTGACTGAATAATCTGCTTCCTACTGCTTAGAGAAAGGCACGATCTGTTTCTGTAGAAAAAGCATACTTTCTACAAAGTATTTATATGCGAGCACACGTTCGATTGGAGAACCATCTAATGAGTCAACATGTAGTTCATCTGATTAATTATTATGGGAGTTTGAAAACAACATGTACTGTATTTTGTTTGACCTGTATTAAGCAAAAAATAATCATCATCAAGGGATTCCTGCATAGCTTTCAAATCTGACTGTAGTTTTGACACAGCCATATCAACAGTTGGTCAATAGCATACATAATAGTATCATCCACATTTCATTTGAGTGTCTAAAGCATTTACAAGATCATTAACAACTAAAGTTGTTGCTGCAATAATGCTATGCCCAGGCCTAAACACTAATTGGTTTACATTCAAAATGCATTTCTCAGATAAAAAGAGCAAAGTTGTACATTTACCAAGGATTTGAGAGTCTTAGCTAGACAAGGAAGCCTTGAAATGGGGCGATAATCATTAAGATCACTACTATCCACGCCGTTATGGAGTAGACGCACAAGAGCTGATTTCCATACTTTTTGAATATTTCGTGCACACTTAAGCAGACCAGCATCCAGTTTGGTCGGCCCCTGTGGATTTCTTGTTGTCTATTGCAAGCAAAGCATCCAGGACTTTTTTTCTGTAAATAGCCTAAAAGAAACGCTTTGACCATAATTTCTCTGATCATTCAGCAAGTTTCCCAGTCCAGTAATCAGCATACAACCCAATATCATTGTGAATAGGTTTAGAAGTTCTTTCAAAGAGATAACACACTGAAATTAAATGTGTCAATGATGGCATTTTTTTCTGTAATGAGGCCAGTGTCTGAATTAATTTGTTGTGGCAGAGAGGAAGAAGTAGAACCCGTCAGGTATTTGATAGTTTTCCAGAATTTAGCCGGGTTACCAATACAATCTTAAAGAGTGGTTACTTACTTATCAGATTTAGCTTTTCTAATGGGTATTCACAATGATTCCTCTGTTGCTTAAAAGCTTGCCAGTCTGGGCCTAAGCCTGTGTTCCTGGCCTTGACCTAAGTATAATCTCTAATGAATTCTGATAATTCCGGAGTGTACCAGGCAATCGATCAGCCACAATATTATTGATTAGCCACAATAGTATTGAGTACATCTGCAAAGAGGCTCAAAGCTAAATCAGGTTCAGTGATTGCTGGATACAATCAAGGTCACTAAAATAAAGATAATGTAAAAAAAAAAAAAAAAAAAAAAAAAAAGCCTGTTCACTGAAGTTTTTAAAGTTCCTCTTTGTGATGACATGTGGCTTCGATTTTTGTATTCTCACATCTCTAACACAAACAACTGTGCAATGGTCACTGATGTCTTGGTCAAAGAGACCAATTTCTCTGTTGTATTTGTTCAAATAAGATCAATCAAAGATGACTTTCATGGGTCTCTAGTCTAAGCCTACAAGGCCCAACATTAGTCACCAGCAGGGTTAGGTTCAGATCATTACACATGTTTTTTTAGATTGTCTGAAGCCTGCATTTCCTAATCATAATTTAGGTCACTTTTACCAACTTCTGACTTAGTAGAAGAAAACAAACTAGTTAGCCGAGGGAGGACGTAGACCTCTATGACAGTTATGGATACATTTTTCCTCAGACAAAGGCTTAAAGATAGTAGCTAAACATTTTGGGCAAGGGAAATGGATTTCAGTAAAGAGAGAGGTTATTTTTTATAAAATTGGTCACTCCACCACCTCTGAACACATGATAACCCTCACTATGAATATCAGTCCAGAATATCCCCAGTATCACGTTTTAGGGAAGACACAGATGCAGACCGTGTTGAAGTAACAAAAGTTTATTACTATAACAGGGGCAGGCAAAACAGAAACAGGAGACATAGGGCTGTGAGACATGGGTTTGATTTTAGACACATGAAAAGTGGGATGTATACAGAGGGTACGGGGCAACAGAAGACGAACAGCAAAGGGGCTAATGACCTTGAAGATGGGGAAAGGGCCGTTAAACCGGGTGGAAAGTTTGCAGGAAGAGCGGGGGCTGATAGCCCAGGGAACACTCAAAGGGCGAGAGACCCGTGGCAGAGCAAGGAAGAGTGTTCTGGGCGTATTCGACCCACACTAGTTGCTGGCTCCAGGTGGTGTGGTTGGCAGAGACCAGGCAGTGAAGAGTCGTTTCCAAGTCTTGGTTGGCTCTGGACTGGGGGTTGAACCCGGAGGACAGGCTGGCCGACGACCCAATGAGTGTGCAGAATGCCTTCCAGAACCATGACCAGCACTGAGGACCCCGGTCAGAGACCATGTCTACTGGGAGTCCATGGATCTGGAAGAAGTGCTGCACCATGAGCTGGGCCGTCTCTTTGGCAGAGGGTAGCTTGGGGAGAGGAATGAAGTGAGGGGCTTTGGAAAACCGATCCACTACTGTCAGGATGGCGGTGTTGCCATCAGATGAGGGAGACCCTTGACAAAGTCCAAGGATATGTGAGACCAGGGACAGGCAGAGGTTAAAGGAGACCAGCCGGAGCTTGCCGAGGAGTCTTGTTCTGAGCACAGACCATGCATGCGGCGACAAACAGGGAAACGTCAGGAATCATGGTAGGCCACCAAAAGCGTTGTCGCACAAAGGCCAGGGTCCAGGGTGGCCAGGGAGATGGCGCTGCTAACAGCCGGGTTACTGAGAGGCTGGGAGGTTACCGTTGTGGTAGGCTGCCTAACAGGCAACCCGCGGAATTGCTCCAGCAATGTGTTCAACACTTGGTCATGGCGTTTGGCCAAGGTCTGGAACCTTTTCATAAGACCATGAAGCATCTCCTCGTGCCTTCCTATGGTGGCTCCTTAGGAGGAGATGGCGTTGCGGAGCTGGTCCGAGTCTGCTGGGTCAGTCATGGCCAGTTCATACTATCACGTTTTAGGAAAGACCCAGATGCAGACAGTGTCGAAGTAACAAAAGTTTATTACTAGAACAGGGGCAGGCAAAATGACAGGTCAAGGGCAGGCAGAGGTCAGTAATCCAGATCAGAGTGAAAAGGTACAGAATGGCAGGCAGGCTCAGGGTCAGGGCAGGCAGAATGGTCACTACCGGGAAAACTAGAAAACAGGAACTATGGAAAAAGACAGTAGCAAGGGGGACAACGCTGGTAGGCTTAACGGACAAAACGAACTGGCAACAGACACACAGAGAACACAGTTATAAATACACTGGGGATAATGGGGAAGATAGGTGACACCTGGAGGGGGATGGAGACAAGCACAAAGACAGGTGAAACAGATCAGGGTGTGACACCAAGAGATCCAAGTTTAAGTCAATACCAGAATGTCTGATTTGTCTGCATAGCCCAGATTTTGATGTAATCCAGTTCAGTAAGCTCCTAATGTTCAGATTTATCAAACCAAGTCCTTTACAATTTTTAATATCACATGGAAACTCAAACAAGCTATGTTCAAAAGGCGGTTGCAGGCCCTGTCTGATGGCTGATATTGATATAGATGCCAGGCACACTTTTGCCTCATCCCTCTCAACCATACCATTTTTCAATTCCTCATCAATCCACAGGGATTTAACAGTTTTTACAGTCATTTTCTTAATGGGTGCATGCTTTTTAGTAACTGGAATAAGCAATTTCATAAATGCTTCAAGTGCAGCGTCAGGATGTTCCTCATTACACACATCAGAAAACCTATATTTTACAGATTTTCAACATAGGAATCATTGCAAAACCTCTTGTATGGTCGCTTATACAGTATTTTAAGTCCAGTCTTTGGAACTTGTGTGCCTAGATATGGCTACTATATTATGATCACAACATCCAATGGGTGTGGATACTGCTTTAGAGGGTGAATGGGAGAATGGGCAAGACAAAATTTAATTTAAGTGCCTTTGAATAGGTTATGGTAGTAGGTGCCAGGCGCACCGGTTTGAGTGTGTCAAGAACTGCAACGCTGCTGGATTTTTCACGCCCAATAGTTTCCCGTGCGTATCAAGAAGGTCCACCACCCAAAGGACATCCAGCTAACTTGACACAACTGTGGGAAGCATTGGAGTCAACATGGGCCAGCATCCCTGTGGAACTCTTTCGACACCTTGTTGAGTCTACGCCCCCTACGAATTGAGGCAGTCCGGAGGGCAATTTTTTTTAAATTATAATGACATATTAGAATCCCCTTTTGGTAGTGATTACAGCTGTGAGTCTTTCTGGGTAAGTCTCTAAGAGCTTTCAACACCTGGATTAACATTTGCCAATTATTATTTTCAAATTCCTTCAAGCTCTGTTAAATTGGTTGCTGATTGCTAGACAACCATTTGCAGGTCTTGCCATAGATTTTCATGCAGATTTAAGTCAGCAACTCAGGGACATTCATTGTCTTATTGGGTAAGCAACTAGATGTGGCCTTGTGTTTTAGGTTATTGTCCTGTTGAAAGGTGAATTCGGCTCTCAGTGTCTGTTGAAAAGCAGACTGAACCAGGGTTTCCTCTAGGATTTTGCCTGTGCTTATTGCATTTCAATTTCTTTTTTATCCTGAAAAACTCCCCAGTCAAGCATACCCATAACATGATGCAGACATCACTATGCTTGAAAATATGGAGAGTAGTACTCAGTAATGTGTTGTATTGGATTTGCCCCAAACATAACACTTTGTATTCAGGACAAAAAGTTAATTGCTTTGTCACATTTTTTGCATTATTACATTAGTGCCTTGTTGCAAACAGGATGCATGTTTTAGAATATTTTTATTCTGTACCGGCTTCCTTCTTTTCACTCTGACAACTAGGTTAGTATTGTGGAGTAACTACAATGTTGTTGATCCATCCTCAGTTTTCTCCTATCACAGCCATTAAACTCTGTCACCATTGGCTTCATGGTGTAATCAGTGGTTTCCTTGCTCTCCGGTAACTGAATTAGGAAGGATGCCTGTATCTTTGTAGTGACTGGGTATATTGATATACCATCCAAAGTGTAATTAATAACTTCACCGTGATCAAAGGGATATTCAGTGTCTACCAATAGGTACCCCTTCTTTGCAAGGTATTGGAAAACCTCAATGGTCTTTGTGGTTGAATCTGTGCTTGAAATCCACTACTAGACTGAGGGACCTTACAGATTATTGTACGCGGGGCGCAACTTTCCCCCCCAGTTTTGTCATTTGAATGTGATACAAACGGAGGCAACGGTGTGCTTTAAGACCATGCGGACGCCTCCGAGCGGTTGGGTAGGCTGTTTGGAGTGTTGGTCCAACATCAACAAAAATATATACAGTACCAGTCAAAGGTTTGGACAGACCTACTCATTCAAGGGTTTTTCATTAATTTTTATTATTTTCTACATTGTAGAATAATAATGAAGACATCAAAGCTATGAAATAACACATTTGGAATCATGTAGTAACCAAAAAAGTGTTCACAAATCTGTGAAGCATTTATTTGGGCTGCAATTTATGAGGCTGGTAACTCTAATGAACTTATCCTCTGCAGCAGAAGTAACTCTGGGTCTTCCTTTCTTGTGTCGGTCCTCATGAGAGCCAGTTTCATCATAGCGCTTGATGGTTTTTGCGACTGCACTTAAGAAGGAAAGAAATTCCACAAATGAACTGTTAACAAGGCACAACTGTTAATTGAAATACATTCCAGGTGACTACCTCATGAAGCTGGTTGAGAGAATGCCACATGTGCAAAGCTGTCATCAAGGCAAAGAGTGGCTACTTTGAAGAAGCTCAAATATAAATACGTTTTCATTTTTTTAACACTTTTTTGGTTACTACATGATTCCATATGTGTTATTTCATAGTTTTGATGTCTTCACTATTATTCTACAATGTAGAAAATAGTACAAATAAAGAACAACCCTTGAATGAGTAGGTGTGTCCAAACTTTTGACTGGTATATTAAGTCAGTGCATGATGAAATGTACTTTTTTGCTTAAGTTTTCATGCACCGAATAAAACTCGAATGTTCAATGTGTCACAATGTGTCGCGGGTATGTTTTTCAGCAGCAGGGACTGGGAGACTAGTCAGGGTCGAGGCAAAGATGAATAGAGCAAAGTACAGAGAGAACCTTGATGAAAACCTGCTCCAGACCGCTCAGGACCCCAGACTGGGGCAAAGGTTCACCTTCCAACAGGACAATGGCCCTAAGCACACAGCCAAGACTACACAGGAGTGGCTTTGGGACAAGTCTTGGAATGTCCTTGAGTGGCCCAGCTAGAGCCTGGACTCGAACCCGATCGAACATCTCTAGAGAGACCTTAAAATAGCTGTGCAGCGACACTCCCCATTCAACCTGACGGAGCTACAGAGAAGAATGGGAGAAACTACCCAAATACATGTGTGCCAAACTTGTAGCATCATACCCAGGAAGAATCAAGGCTGTAATCGCTGCCAATAGTGCTTTAACAAAGCACTGAGTAAAGTGTCTGAATACTTATGTAAATGTGATATTTCCTGTTTTTTTTTAAATAAACTTGCAAAAATGTCTAAAAACATGGTTTTGCTTTGTCATTATGGGGTATTGTGCGTAGATTGATGAGGGAAAACACAATTGAATCAATTTTCGAATATGGCTGTAATGTAACAAAATGTGGAAAAAGTCAAGAGGTCTGAATACTTTCTGAAGGCACTGTACATGATGAGATGATTATGGATAAGCAGTCAAGCATCGATCATCAGAATAAGACCCTCCATATTCATTGGAAAGGAACATCAAGATCACCTTAACTTATTTCATCTGTAGCCTAATAAACTGCATGGTTTCCTGAGTCATAATGTGAGGACCACACACCATATAATCGCGTGACTCCAAGTTTACTTCAATATGATGGTTATTATATCAATATTTGTGCATGAAGGCATTTCACCACCATTTCTCGCATAATACATTTTATTGACAGAAAAAGATCCATGTCGAACGAACACATTATATGTCGGCATTTATACAATTCTAGAGTAACAACCTGTTTCCATCACAGCTGTCGTGATTTTTTTATTATACGGTATGACTTTACTCGCATAACAACTGTGGATGGAAACGTGGTTACAGTAAATTATAGGAATTTGTGGTTTGGGGTGGATTTTTCCTTTAAGTTAAACATTAATGTCTGGCCAATTGTGTTGCTTGCTGTACAGTATGTCAGTTTTGAGCTGCATTCCTATATGAGATAGATGAGTTGTTAGATGAACCTCTGAAGTACTATTTTGATTTGGGTTAATGGTCAAATATGTTTATGTGGCTCCCACCACAATCATGTCAAATTTACAGCATTAAAATTCCATATTCTTTTATGGTCTTGAAAATGTATAATTTTGTGCTTCAGTGGATGTCAGGCTATCTACTACAGTCCCATTTTAAAGCATTATGACACCTTTACAACAGAGGATCTCATTCTTATCTGACTAATACAATTGCTTGTGAACCTACATCTGAGTGTACTGTACAATGCTTTCAAATACTCCAGACAGTTCAAATTCCATCTGGCACAGTTTGTATGCTAGGTTAGTGAAAGGGAGAACTATAGCATGCTGACAGGTTTGTTTCTTGCATAACCAGTTATCTTATCTTTCGCCTCCACCCTGGCCGACCACAGAAGATTACCACTATTACAGTGACGGTAATTCACCTCTATTCTGTTTGAGTGATGTACCATTGACCCGTCATGAACCCAACCCCACCCTGCTCTCCCCTGCTCATTATCCTCGTTTCCCAGCTAACATGTAACTCCCACACATTGTTGCTTAACACTAAGACAACGATTATTCCTAAATGATGTGTTTGTGCTTCTGTGAGATGGCGTAAGCATTTTCGTATTGGGAGTGGTCACTCGAGTGTGAAAGAAATGTATTGAAGTCCATCACAATGTCGTCAATCATTAAAAGACACTAGACATTAACCCCCACAAACTATCCCAACTCTGAAGAAGTGCATGTGTGTACACCACCATGTTGCTAGTCTGGTCCCAGATCTGTTTGTACTTTTTGGAACTCCATTGCTGTCATTGTCAAGTCAAACTGTTTGGTATTATGACAGCGAATGACAAGGAGTTAGCATGATAGCACAAAGAGACTGGCACTCAGGCTACCATGTATCACCTTTCATGGCAATATGTGTAACCTAGAAAGTTAATGTGTATAAACAGATGCATATTTAATATTGTAATAATGGTGTTGAACATATTCAAATGAACTTTGCTATCCTGTAAATAGGCACTTACTTTCAGAGGATATGGAGATTGTTTTAAACATAATCAATAACATGATCTCCTGATTATGTTAGTTGCAGTTGACCCACACTATCCTTGCGACCTTGGTGAGGGAATTGTTGTGATCTCTTTCCATCATCATTGTCATGTTAATTTTCAAGTGATTTGTAACATGTGTAAGGATATGTTTGTGTCTATCTACTCTATTTCAGTCAATTTGAGTGATGAGTTTACAAATTGTCCATTATTTTCTATTTAATTGCAGCATTGACTGAATTGGAGTGGAATTGACACCAACCATGGCCTATATTCATGTACTACATGTGTATTTTATTTTTATGTAACCTTTATTTAACTAGGCAAGTCAGTTAAGAACAAATTCTTATTTACAATGACGGCCTACTGGGGAACAGTGGGTTAACTGCCTTGTTCTGGTTACTGGCCCAAAGCTCTAACCACTAGGCTACCTGTCGCCCCGTATATGATGGTAATAACAATATAATATTTATCTTGTGAATCTAGGGTCCCCCTGGGCCTCCTGGACTATCAGGACCAGCGGGAATCAAGGTAATCTATCACTCTCTGTGAGCGTTCGTATGTGTGTGTGAAGCAAGCAGTGAAATCCATTGCCAAAATCCATTCTCTGTTTCAGGGAGATCAAGGCATGCCTGGCCTCCCTGGACTGGACGGTGAAAGCGTAAGTAGACCCAGATGTCTCAGTACCCAGTCATGCCTAGTAAAAATATAGGCCATCAAAAGCCATTCTTGAAGATTCTTACATTTTACATTTACATTTACATTTAAGTCATTTAGCAGACTCTCTTATCCAGAGCGACTTACAAATTGGTGCATTCACCTTATGATATCCAGTGGAACAACCACTTTACAATAGTGCATCTAACTCTTTTAAGGGGGGGGGGGGGTTAGAAGGATTACTTTATCCTATCCTAGGTATTCCTTAAAGAGGTGGGGTTTCAGGTGTCTCCGGAAGGTGGTGATTGACTCCGCTGACCTGGCGTCGTGAGGGAGTTTGTTCCACCATTGGGGTGCCAGAGCAGCGAACAGTTTTGACTGGGCTGAGCGGGAACTGTACTTCCTCAGAGGTAGGGAGGCGAGCAGGCCAGAGGTGGATGAACGCAGTGCCCTTGTTTGGGTGTAGGGCCTGATCAGAGCCTGAAGGTACGGAGGTGCCGTTCCCCTCACAGCTCCGTAGGCAAGCACCATGGTCTTGTAACGGATGCGAGCTTCAACTGGAAGCCAGTGGAGAGAGCGGAGGAGCGGGGTGACGTGAGAGAACTTGGGAAAGTTGAACACCAGACGGGCTGCAGCATTCTGGATGAGTTGTAGGGGTTTAATGGCACAGGCAGGGAGCCCAGCCAACAGCGAGTTGCAGTAATCCAGACGGGAGATGACAAGTGCCTGGATTAGGACCTGCGCCGCTTCCTGCGTGAGGCAGGGTCGTACTCTGCGAATGTTGTAGAGCATGAACCTACAGGAACGGGTCACCGCCTTGATGTTAGTTGAGAACGACAGGGTGTTGTCCAGGATCACGCCAAGGTTCTTAGCACTCTGGGAGGAGGACACAATGGAGTTGTCAACCGTGATGGCGAGATCATGGAACGGGCAGTCCTTCCCCGGGAGGAAGAGCAGCTCCGTCTTGCCGAGGTTCAGCTTGAGGTGGTGATCCGTCATCCACACTGATATGTCTGCCAGACATGCAGAGATGCGATTCACCACCTGGTTATCAGAGGGGGGAAAGGAGAAGATGAATTGTGTGTCGTCTGCATAGCAATGATAGGAGAGACCATGTGAGGATATGACAGAGCCAAGTGACTTGGTGTATAGCGAGAATAGGAGAGGGCCTAGAACAGAGCCCTGGGGGACACCAGTGGTGAGAGCACGTGGTGCGGAGACAGATTCTCGCCACGCCACCTGGTAGGAGCGACCTGTCAGGTAGGACGCAATCCAAGCGTGGGCCGCGCCGGAGATGCCCAGCTCGGAGAGGGTGGAGAGGAGGATCTGATGGTTCACAGTATCAAAGGCAGCCGATAGGTCTAGAAGGATGAGAGCAGAGGAGAGAGAGTTAGCTTTAGCAGTGCGGAGCGCCTCCGTGACACAGAGAAGAGCAGTCTCAGTTGAATGACTAGTCTTGAAACCTGACTGATTTGGATCAAGAAGGTCATTCTGAGAGAGATAGCAGGAGAGCTGGCCAAGGACGGCACGTTCAAGAGTTTTGGAGAGAAAAGAAAGAAGGGATACTGGTCTGTAGTTGTTGACATCAGAGGGATCGAGTGTAGGTTTTTTCAGAAGGGGTGCAACTCTCGCTCTCTTGAAGACGGAAGGGACGTAGCCAGCGGTCAAGGATGAGTTGATGAGCGAGGTGAGGTAAGGGAGAAGGTCTCCGGAAATGGTCTGGAGAAGAGAGGAGGGGATAGGGTCAAGCGGGCAGGTTGTTGGGCGGCCGGCCGTCACAAGACGCGAGATTTCATCTGGAGAGAGAGGGGAGAAAGAGGTCAAAGCACAGGGTAGGGCAGTGTGAGCAGAACCAGAGGTGTCGTTTGACTTAGCAAACGAGGATCGGATGTCGTCGACCTTCTTTTCAAAATGGTTGACGAAGTCATCAGCAGAGAGGGAGGAGGGGGGAGGAGGATTCAGGAGGGAGGAGAAGGTGGCAAAGAGCTTCCTAGGGTTAGAGGCAGATGCTTGGAATTTAGAGTGGTAGAAATTGGCTTTAGCAGCAGAGACAGAAGAGGAGAATGTAGAGAGGAGGGAGTGAAAGGATGCCAGGTCCGCAGGGAGGCGAGTTTTCCTCCATTTCCGCTCGGCTGCCCGGAGCCCTGTTCTGTGAGCTCGCAATGAGTCGTCGAGCCACGGAGCAGGAGGGGAGGACCGAGCCGGCCTGGAGGATAGGGGACATAGAGAGTCAAAGGATGCAGAAAGGGAGGAGAGGAGGGTTGAGGAGGCAGAATCAGGAGATAGGTTGGAGAAGGTTTGAGCAGAGGGAAGAGATGATAGGATGGAAGAGGAGAGAGTAGCGGGGGAGAGAGAGCGAAGGTTGGGACGGCGCGATACCATCCGAGTAGGGGCAGTGTGGGAAGTGTTGGATGAGAGCGAGAGGGAAAAGGATACAAGGTAGTGGTCGGAGACTTGGAGGGGAGTTGCAATGAGATTAGTGGAAGAACAGCATCTAGTAAAGATGAGGTCAAGCGTATTGCCTGCCTTGTGAGTAGGGGGGGAAGGTGAGAGGGTGAGGTCAAAAGAGGAGAGGAGTGGAAAGAAGGAGGCAGAGAGGAATGAGTCAAAGGTAGACGTGGGGAGGTTAAAGTCACCCAGAACTGTGAGAGGTGAGCCATCCTCAGGAAAGGAACTTATCAGGGCGTCAAGCTCATTGATGAACTCTCCAAGGGAACCTGGAGGGCGATAAATGATATTTTACATTGGAGTTCCTAACTAATCATTAATCAAATATGAGGGAGGAAGACACAGCCCTCCAGGAATTTAGTTTGACACCCCTGCAATACATTTTCCCATTTTGATTGTCATTCTGATTACTCTACCTCTGCCCAGGGTTTCAAAGGTTCCAAAGGAGACATGGGAATCCCTGGCACATCTGGAGATAAAGGAACTGTTGGCTTATCTGGTTCACCAGTAAGAGTCTATCGACTAACCTTAACACATATGAAATTATTCCTGACACCAATAAGTGATAGCAAATAGCTTCAGTGTTGACAGTAACCACTATAACTTCCTTTTGTAGGACAGCATTTACAGATAAGACATGCTGACTTGATTTATTAAGTCTTGAACACTTTGAGCAGCATTCTTTAGAACGTCATAATGAATGTTCTGTTTCTTTAGGGCGTCAATGGATTGAAAGGAGATAAGGGTGATTCTGGTCTGCCTGGTCCTGAAGGGCCCTCAGTAAGTTAACTCAAAACGGTCATACAAATGTATTACATCTACATATGGCAATGCATTTATTCAAGATACCAATAAAGCATCAGGGAAGTTCCTTCACACTTAGGTTTTCTCACTTCATAGACCTGAAACGGTCAGTGTATGATCTTACTGTGCTATATGATGACAAAAGCGATATAATGGTGATTATGTAACCATTTGAGTAATATTGGTTCAACCTGATCGGATTGTCTCCCTCTCACATGCAGATTGTTGGCCAACCTGGAGCACCTGGGCCCCATGGACTCCCAGGCCCCATGGTGAGTTGTCCCCCTAAATCAAGGTTGGGCAGTTCCAGTCCTCAAGGGCCGTATTTGTGTCACACACACATCTTATTAAACAAATTGTAATTGTGGTCTAAAGTGAAGACTATTAGTTGATTATTTGAATCAGGTGTGTTAATGTTCGGTTGGAGTAAAAGTGTGACACCCTCGAGAACCAGAGCTGCAACCCCTACCCTAGAATATCCACTACACTCTTAGAAAAAAAGGGTTCCAAAAGGGTTCTTCGGTCCCCATAGGGGAACCCATTTTGGTTCAAGGTAGATCCCTTTTTGGTTCCAGGTAGAACTCTTTTGGGTTCCATGTAGAGTCCTCTGTGGAAAGGGTTTTACATGGAACCCAAAAGCGTTCTTACAGGGAATCAAAAAGGGTTCTTCAAAATGGGACAGCCAAAAGAACCTTCGAAGGTTCTAGAGAGCACTTTTTTTCCTGAGTGGTAAACAACTAAAATGCATCTCTGGCTGGTCTATGCAGTGGCCAAGAGGCATATTACCATACAAGGAAATGTAAGTGCAAGCCAGACAGCCAGTCAGATTTTAGATTGCCAGTGAATTTTGGATTCAGTGTCATGGCGTTTCAGTCTAAGCTGTTATAATGTGTCATGTAGATGAAATAACAAGACCCTGAAGTTATTGTTCATGTTGATGTTATTGTTCATGCAATATGTGTCATAGTTCAAAGAGACAATATGGTACCACCCTTTTCTTAAAGCTGTACATGTCAGAAGGTGAGTGTAGCTGGTGCATGAAGTCAGGCGCAGGAGAGCAAAATTAGTGAGCAACGTACTTTACTCAAAAATAAAGGCACAAGGTAACAAATAAACTTGACCAATAACAAAACGGTAAATATTACGCCCGGGTGAAAACAGCACCCATCGAGAAACCAGCCATCATGTACCGAAATGAACATAGAAACAATCACGCGCAAAAACATGGGGAAAACAGAGGGTTAAATACATGAACATGTAATTGGGGAATGAAAACCAGGTTTGTAGAAAACAAACACAAAATCAATGGAAAATGAAAGGTGCATCAGCGATGGCTAGAAGACCGGTGACATCGAACGCCGCCCGAACAAGGAGAGGGACCGATTTCGGCGGAAGTCCTGACAGTACACTGTTGTATCATGCCTTCCCACTGTCTGGTTGATTCCCGTAGATGACCACTCATTACTCAGAGGCACCCACTCAAAATACACTGAACAAAAATATAAACGCAACATGCAAGAATTTCACTGATTTTACATGACTTACATGACAATTTCAAAGAGTCACATGACTGGGTATACAGATAGGCATCTGTTGGTCAGAGATATATATTTTTTAAAGTAGGGGCGTGGATCAGAAAACCAGTTGGTGTGTGCCACCATTTGCCTCATGCAGCGCGAAACATCTCCTTCGCATAGAATTGATCAGGCCTTGATTGATTGATTGTGGCCTGTGGAATGTTGTCCCACTCCTATTGTCACGACCACTGTCTTCAAACTCCCTGTCATAGATGAGCCAAGGCGCAGCGTGCTTGTAATTCCACATCTTTAATAAAGTGAAACCATCACAAAAAAACAGGTAAACAGAAACCAAACGTGACGCAACCGTGGCGCACACAAACACACACAGAAAATAATAATTACACACAAAATTAGGTGGGAAAAGGCTGCCTAAGTATGATTCCCATTCAGAGACAACGATAGACAGCTGCCTCTGATTGGGAACCACACTCGGCCAAAAACAAAGAAATAGAAAACATAGAATGCCCACCCAAATCACACCCTGACCTAACCAAATAGGGAAATAAAAAGGCTCTCTAAGGTCAGGGCGTGACACCTCTTCAATGGTTGTGCGAAGTTGTGGGATATTGGGGGGAACTGGAACAAGCTGTTGTAAACGTCGATCCAGAGCATCCAAACATGCTCAATGGGAGACATGTCTGGTTAGTATGCAGGCCATGGAAGAACTGGGAAATGTTCATTTTCCAGGAATTGTGTACAGATCCTTCCAACATGGGGTCGTGCATTATCATGCTGAAACATGAGGCAATGGCGCCAGATGAATGGCACGACAATGGATCTCAGGATCTCAGCACGGTATCTCCGTGCATTCAAATTGCCATTGCTAAAATGCAATTGTGTTCGTTGTCACCATATACCCCATAATGACAAAGCAAAACAGGTTTTCAGAATTTTTTCCAAATGTATTAAAAACAAAAAACAGATACCTTATTTACATAACTATTCAGACCCTTTGCTATGAGACTCGAAATTGAGCTCAGGTGCATCCTGTTTCTATTGATCATCCTTGAGATTTTTCTACAAATTGATTGGTGTCCACCTATGGTAAATTCAATTGATTGGACATGATTTGGAAAGGTCCCATTCTTAAATGGAAGAAGTTTGGAACCACCAAGACTCTTCCTAGAGCTGGCCAGCCGGCCAAACTGAGCAATCGGGGGACAAGGGCCTTGGTCAGGGAGGAGAGTTCCTCTGTGGAGATGGGAGAAACTTCCAAAAGGACAACCATCTCTGCAGCACTTCATTAATTAGGCCTTTATGGTAGAGTGGCCAGATGGAAGCCACTCTTCAGTAAAAGGCACATGACAGCCCGCTTGGAGTTTGCCAAAAAGCACCTAAAGACTCTCAGACCATGAGAAACAAGATTCTCTGGTCTGATGAAACCAAGATTGAACTCTTTGGCCTGATTGGCAAGTGTCACGTCTGGAGGAAACCTGGCACCATCCCTACGGTGAAGCATGGTGGTGGCAGCATCATGCTGTGTCCTTGTGTGGCCCAGCCAGAGCCCGGACATGAACCCGATCGAACATCTCTGGAGAGAATTGAAAATCACCGCTCACCATCCAACCTGACAGAGCTTGAGAGGATCTGCAGAGAAGAATGGGAGAAACTCCTCAAATACACGTGTGCCAAGCTTGTGGCATCATACCCAAGAAGAAGCAAGGCTGTAATCGCTAACAAAGGTGCTTCAACAAAGTACTGCGGAAAGGGTCTGAGTACTTACAGTTGAAGTCGGAAGTTTACATACACCTTAGCCAAATACATTTAAACTCAGTTTTTCACAATTCCGAACATTTAATCATAGTAAAACTTCCCTGTCTTAGGTCAGTTAGGATTACCACTTTATTTTAAGAATGTGAAATGTCAGAAAGGTAGTAGAGAGAATTATTTAATTCAGCTTTTATTTATTTTGTCACATTCCCAGTGGGTCAGAAGTCTACATACACTCAATTAGTATTTGGTAGCATTGCCTTTAAATTGTTTAACTTCGGTCAAACGTTTCGGGTAGCATTCCACAAGCTTCCCACAATAAGTTGGGTGAATTTTGGCCCATTCCTCCTGACAGAATTGGTATAACTGAGTCAGGTTTGTAGGACTCCTTGCTCGCACACGCTTTTTTAGTTCTGTTTGCAAATTTTCTATGGGATTGAGGTCAGGGCTTTGTGATGGCCACTCCAATACCTTGACTTTGTTGTCCTTAAGCCATTTTGCCACAACTTTGGAAGTATGCTTGGGGTCATTGTCCATTTGGAAGACCCATTTCCGACCAAGCTTTAACTTCCTGACTGATGTCTTGAGATGTTGCTTCAATATATCCACATAATTTTCTGCCTCATGATGCTATTTATTTTGTGAAGTGCACCAGTCCCTCCTGCAGCAAAGCACCCCCACAACATGATGCTGCCACCCCCGTGCTTCACTTTTGGGATGGTGTTCCTCGGCCTGCAAGCCTCCCCCTTTTTCCTCCAAACATAACGATGGTCATTATGGCCAAACAGTTCTATTTTTGTTTCATCAGACCAGAGGACATTTCTCCAAAAGTTACGATCTTTGTCCCCATGTGCAGTTGCAAACCGTAGTCAGGCTTTTTTATGGCGGTTTCGGGGCAGTGGCTTCTTCCTTGCTGAGCAGCCTTTCAGGTTATGTCGATATAGGACTGTGGATATAGATACTTTTGTACCTGTTTCCTCCAGCATCTTCACAAGGTCCTTTGCTGTTGTTCTGGGATTGATTTCCACTTTTTGCATCAAAGTACGATCATCTCAAGGAGACAGAACGTGTCTCCTTTCTGAGCGGTATGGCGCCTGCGTGGTCCCATGGTGTTTATACTTGCGTACTATTGTTTGTACAGATGAACGTGGTACCTTCAGGCGTTTGGAAATTGCTCCCAAGGATGAACCAGACTTGTGGAGGTCTACAATTTTTTTTCTGAGGTCTTGGCCGATTTCTTTGGATTTCCCCATGATGTCAAGCAAAGAGGCACTGAGTTTGAAGGTAGGCCTTGAAATACATCCACAGGTACACCTCCAATTGACTCAAATGATGTCAATCGGCCTATCAGAAGCTTCTAAAGCCATGACATAATTTTCTGGAATTTTTCAAGCTGTTTAAAGGCACAGTCAACTTAGTATATGTAAGATTCTCACCCACTTGAATTGTGATACAGTGAATTATAAGTCAAATAATCTGTCTGTAAACAATTGTGTGAAAAATTACTTGTGTCATGCACAAAGAGAAATGTCCTCACTGACTTGCCAAAACTATAGTTTGTTAACAAGAAATTTGTGGAGTGGTTGAAAAACAAGTTTTTAATGACTCCAACATAAATGTATGTAAACTTCTGACTTTAACTGTTTGTAAATGTGATATTTCAGTTTTTGTAAAAAATATATATACACTGCTCAAAAAAATAAAGGGAACACTTAAACAACACAATGTAACTCCAAGTCAATCACACTTCTGTGAAATCAAACTGTCCACTTAGGAAGCAACACTGATTGACAATAAATTTCACATGCTGTTGTGCAAATGGAATAGACAACAGGTGGAAATTATAGGCAATTAGCAAGACACCCCCAATAAAGGAGTGGTTCTGCAGGTGGTGACCACAGACCACTTCTCAGTTCCTATGCTTCCTGGCTGATGTTTTGGTCACTTTTGAATGCTGGCGGTGCTTTCACTCTAGTGGTAGCATGAGACGGAGTCTACAACCCACACAAGTGGCTCAGGTAGTGCAGCTCATCCAGGATGGCACATCAATGCGAGCTGTGGCAAGAAGGTTTGCTGTGTCTGTCAGCGTAGTGTCCAGAGCATGGAGGAGCTACCAGGAGACAGGCCAGTACATCAGGAGATGTGGAGGAGGCCGTAGGAGGGCAACAATCCAGCAGCAGGACCGCTACCTCCGCCTTTGTGCAAGGAGGAGCAGGCGGAGCACTGCCAGAGCACTGCAAAATGACCTCCAGCAGGCCACAAATGTGCATGTGTCTGCTCAAACGGTCAGAAACAGACTCCATGAGGGTGGTATGAGGGCCCGACATCCACAGGTGGGGGTTGTGCTTACAGCCCAACACCGTGCAGGACTTTTGGCATTTGCCAGAGAACACCAAGATTGGCAAATTCGCCACTGGCGCCCTGTGTTCTTCACAGATGAAAGCAGGTTCACACTGAGCACGTGACAGACGTGACAGAGTCTGGAGACGCCGTGGAGAACGTTCTGCTGCCTGCAACATCCTCCAGCATGACCGGTTTGGCGGTGGGTCAGTCATGGTGTGGGGTGGCATTTCTTTGGGGGGCCACACAGCCCTCCATGTGCTCGCCAGAGGTAGCCTGACTGCCATTAGGTACCGAGATGAGATCCTCAGACCCCTTGTGAGACCATATGCTGGTGCGGTTGGCCCTGGGTTCCTCCTAATGCAAGACAATGCTAGACCTCATGTGGCTGGAGTGTGTCAGCAGTTCCTGCAAGAGGAAGGCATTGATGCTATGGACTGGCCCGCCCGTTCCCCAGACCTGAATCCAATTGAGCACATCTGGGACATCATGTCTTGCTCCATCCACCAACGCCACATTGCACCACAGACTGTCCAGGAGTTGGCGGATGCTTTAGTCCAGGTCTGGGAGGAGATCCCTCAGGAGACCATCCGCCACCTCATCAGGAGCATGCCCAGGCGTTGTAGGGAGGTCATACAGGCACGTGGAGACCACACACACTACTGAGCCTCATTTTGACTTGTTTTAAGGACATTACATCAAAGTTGGATCAGCCTGTAGTGTGGTTTTCCACTTTAATTTTGAGTGTGACTCCAAATCCAGACCTCCATCCAGTGTGATTTTGTTGTCAGCACATTCAACTGTATTTAATAAGAATATTTCATTCATTCAGATCTAGGATGTGTTATTTTAGTGTTCCCTTTATTTTTTTGAGCGGTGTATATATATCAGCAAAAATGTATAAAAAATGTTTTTGCTTCGTCATTATGAGGTATTGTGTGTAGATTGATGAGAGAAAAAAACAGGCTGTAACCTAACAAAATGTGGAAAGAGTCAAGGGGTCTGAATACTTTCCAAAGGCACTGTAGTTGAAACCAGAATGAATCCTTGAAGAGCAGACTAATCCAGCGTGCCAGTGGTCATCGAAGGTGAGCATTTGCCCACTGAAGTCAGTTACGACGCCAACCTGCAGTCAGTTCAAAACCCTGGTGAGGACGATGAGCACGTATATGAGACGGTTTCTGACAGGTTGTTGAAGAAGCCGGATGTGAAAGTCCTGGGCATTGTGTTGTGTGGCAAAACTGCAAATTTTTGAGTGACGTTTTATTGTCGACAGCACAAGGTGCACCTGTGTAATGATCATGCTGTTTCATCAGCTTCTTGATATGCCACATCTGTCAGGTAGATAGATTATCTTGGCAAATGAAAAATGCTCACTAACAGGGATGTAAATACATTTGGGGCCAAAATTTGAGTGTCTCAAATTATGCTGAGAAATATTTTGCACACTGCAGTACCTTTCATCTTTGGGCATAGACAAAAGTCAAGTAAGAAAATTATATGATTTTATGGTTTTATTTATCATAAGCAGTTGGCAAAAATGTATGTGTTCTGATTGTCAAACAAACTTGTCCTATTTGAGGTTTCTTCCCAGACACAGATTAAGCCTAGTCCTGGGCTAAAAATATCCATTGAGAATGCTTATTAGTCAGGGACTAGGCTTAATATGTGTCTGGGTAACTGGCCCGATAACTACTATCCAAAGCCAAGTAGTCACATTTCATGATTTTATTTATGGTCAGGACTTGTCCTATCTGGAGTGTTAAGGGATTCTTGCACCTGAAATACTATGAGTCAGCAATCCACTTTTACTTATGTAAATCTGCTTTTCCCATTATCTGCATGTTCACTCAGCGATATAGGGCTAGTTATCTTCCCAGTGTTATTTCACAACAATGCCCACATAAACCTACTTAGATCAAACAACAGAGGTACAGTAAACGTTTATCACTAATAAGATAATGTATTGAGTTTCACAACCGTAGCTTCTTCTGAAGTGAACGCTCATAGCTTGCTCCTAATGCATATTCCTGAAACTGCTATTTAGTAGGAAATTACATTAATTCCATGTCAAAATGTCGTCAGGTCAAATGAATTGATACAACTAATCAAAACACATGCATTTTCTTGATTCTGTTTTTCAGGGACCCCATGGCTTCCCTGGACTAAAGGTAAATCCAGATAAGAAAATAGCTTTTGCAATTTTGCAGATAAGACAGCTTGCTTTTGCTTTTATAAAATGCATGCAAAACACATTCAAATGTTAATAGTGTAACCATTAGATACATGTAATACCTTATTATACCTTTCCTTGTTAGGTACTGGCAAACTGTATACCATGCTGCAAATTCCAATGTCCTGCACAGAAATCTGGGCTGTGATAGAATAGTTTGGCCCAATCCCAATTCTCTCTACTACCAAATGTTTTATGTAATTCTGCCAGGACAATTTGGCTGGAGAAAATTATATTTGGGACATTAATAGAGCTATTAATGAATGTGACTCTGAGGCGGTAGGTAGCTCTCTAGCCCAGTACAAATGTGCTGATTCAGCTAATCAAAGGTTTGAGCAGTTGATGAGCAGTTGATTAGTTGAATTAGGGGTGTCGAATACTGAGCTGGGACAAAAGCATGCACACCTTATAGTTATCCAGGACCAGGATCTAGGGAAATGGAGCTTGCAGCAGTATGTGTCTACTGAATTCTGTCCATCCACATATTGCTCATCCCCTGCTCCTAAGTCTACCTCTGCCACTCCTCTTGTATTTAGGGGGAGGCTGGGAATCATGGTCTGAAGGGAGTACGCGGGGAGTCAGGGCACAAGGGGGACAGAGGACCTCTGGGCCTCCCCGTAAGTACAACACTCAGTCCATCCTGAGAAATCATCTCACCACCACAACCCTGTCCTCCATTTTCCACCCCAAAACCCTCTCCTCTGCTTTCAGCCCCTGGTCTAATTCCTGCTCTTTGTGTGCATTCCTGCACAGCATATATTTATTTGTGTCTCTTTTGTGTCTGTATCTGTCTGTCTGTCTTCTCCTGCGTTTGTCTTTCTCTCTCCTTCGCCTGCTTGTGCCAACAGCACTTCAACCTCCCTGCAGTGTTTCCCCTAGGATTTCTTTCACCAGTGGTGGCAAAGTTAGCGTAGGGGTGGGGAGCGTGCAGTCTCACACCAAACATTTTACAGGCTCTCCTCTTGGCAGCAGAGACAACATTTTGCTGTTTTAAAGCACATTTCCTGCAATTCTACACATTGTGTCATGGGGCTGAGAAACGAATTCAGCTTTAAACCTCATTTAAGGCAATTCTACACATTTTGCCATGGCTTATGCCGTGTTTTTATGCTATTTGATTGACTCAAACGTCATAATAAAATCAAAATCATGCATTTTTTTTATTTTTAGATTCTCTTTGACTGTCTAGTTTTAATTTAGGTAGTTGTTAGTTCTCAAAGATGATCTTGTTTAAAAAAAATATATAGCTCCATTATCTTTTCTACATACTTTATACAGTTGAAGTCAGACGTTTACATACACCTTAGCCAAATACATTTAAACTACGTTTTTCACAATGCCTGACATTTAATCCTGATAAAAATTCCCTGTCTTAGGTCAGTTAAGATCACCACTTTATTTTAAGAATGTGAAATGTCAGAATAATAGTAGAGAGAATTACTTATTTCTGTCAGCGTGTGTAAAAGAGGCGAAGTCAGGTGCAGGAGAGTGTAACGGCTGTCAGGCTACCTAAGTATTATTCCCAATCAGAGACAACGATAGACAGCTGCCTCTGATTGGGAACCACACCTAGGTAGCCTGTTTTCCATTTTGTGTTGTGGGTGATTAATTTCTGTTTAGTGTGGGTTGCACCTGACGGAGCTGTTTCGGTTGTCACTTTGTTGTTTTTGCTTTTTAGTGTTCAGTTTCTATTAAACATGATGAACACTTACCACGCTGCGTTTTGGTCTTCACCTTCTTCCGACGACAGCCGTTACAGAATCACCCACCAACCAAGGACCAAGCAGCGTGGTATCGAGCAGCAGCGTTATCTGGACTCATGGACATGGGAGGAGATTTTGGATGGTAAGGGACCCTGGGCACAGGCTGGGGAATATCGCCCCCCCAAGGAAGAACTGGAGGCAGCTAAAGTTGAGCGGCGGCGATATGAGGAGTTAGCACGGCAGCGCGACAGGCACGAGAGGCAGCCCCCCCAAAAATGTTTGGGGGCCACACGGGGAGATTGGCGGAGTCAGGCGATAGACCTGAGCCAACTCCTCGTGCTTACCGGAAGAAGCGCAGTACTGGTCAGGCACCGTGTTATGCGGTCAAGCGCACGGTGTCGCCAGTACGCGCTCATAGCCCGGAGCGCTATAGGCCAGCCCCCCGCAAGTGCCATGCGAGAGTGGGCATCCAGCCAGGACGTGTTGTGCCGGCTCAGCGTGTCTGGTCTCCGGTACGCCGTTTTGGCCCAGGGTATCCTGCGCCGGCTCTGCGTGCTGTGTCTCCCCGGGGCGCTGGGAGGGTGCAGTGCGTCCTATGCCTGCGCTCCGCCCGTGCCGGGCGAATGTGGGCATTGAGCCTAAGGGAGAGGTGCGAGTAGTATGCACCAGATCTCCAGTGCTCCCCCACAGCCCGGTTCAACCTGTGCCTGCACTCTGGAGGGTCTGGGCTAAAGTGATCATCCAGCCTGGAGGAGTGGTGCCAAGGCTGCGCACCAGAGCTCCAGTGCTCCCCCACAGCCCGGTCCATCCAGTGCCTCCTCCACACACCAGGCCTCCTGTAGGTCTCCCCAGCCTGGTGGGTCCTGTGGCAGCCCCACGCACCAGGCTGTCTCTCCGTCTCCTCCCTCCAGGTTCTCCCGCCTGTCCGGCGCTGCCAGAGTCTCCCGCCTGTCCGGCGCTGCCAGAGTCTCCCGCCTGTCCGGCGCTGCCAGAGTCTCCCGCCTGTCCGGCGCTGCCAGAGTCTCCCGCCTGTCCGGCGCTGCCAGAGTCTCCCGCCTGTCCGGCGCTGCCAGAGTCTCCCGCCTGTCCGGCGCTGCCAGAGTCTCCCGCCTGTCCGGCGCTGCCAGAGTCTCCCGCCTGTCCGGCGCTGCCAGAGTCTCCCGCCTGTCCGGCGCTGCCAGAGTCTCCCGCCTGTCCGGCGCTGCCAGAGTCTCCCGCCTGTCCGGCGCTGCCAGAGTCGCCCGCCTGTCCGGCGCTGCCAGAGTCGCCCGCCTGTCCGGCGCTGCCAGAGCCGCCCGCCTGTCCGGCGCTGCCAGAGCCGCCCGCCTGTCCGGCGCTGCCAGAGCCGCCCGCCTGTCCGGCGCTGCCAGAGCCGCCCGCCTGTCCGGCGCTGCCAGATCCGCCCGTCAGTCCGGCGCTGCCAGAGCCGCCCGTCAGTCCGGAGCTGCCAGAGCCGCCCGTCAGTCCGGCGCTGCCAGAGCCGCCCGTCAGTCCCGGGGTTGCCAGAGCCGCCCGTCAGTCCTGAGGCGCCCCTCAGTCCAGAGGCGCCCCTCAGTCCAGTGGTGCCCTCTACGAGGGTCTTCAGTCCGGGGCCCGCTGCGAGGGTCCACCTAAGTGGGCCAAGACTGAGGTGGAGCGGGGTCCACGTCCCGCACCCGAGCCGCCGCCGTAAGGAAGGCCCACCCGGACCCTCCCCTTTAGAGTCAGGTTTTGCGGCCGGAGTCCGCACCTTTGGGGGGGGTACTGTCACGCCCTGGCTATAGAGAGGTTTTTTATTCTCTATTTTGGTTAGGCCAGGGTGTGACTAGGGTGGGCAGTCTATGTTCTTTTTTCTATGTTGTTGGTTTTCTATGTGTTTGGCCTGGTGTGGTTCCCAATCAGAGGCAGCTGTCTATCGTTGTCTCTGATTGGGAACCATACTTAGGTAGCCTGTTTTCCCATTTTGTGTTGTGGGTGCTTAATTTCTGTTTAGTGTGTGTTGCACCTGACGGAGCCGTTTGGGTTGTCTATTTGTTGTTTTTGCTTTTTAGTGTTCAGTTCGATTAAACATGACGAACACTTACCACGCTGCGTTTTGGTCTTCACCTTCTTCCGACGACAGCCGTTACAGAGAGTAGCGTAATGTAAACAGGCGCACTTTATTAAAGTTCCAAAACGAGAGCACAACATAAATAAAATGCGCTCAAAAACACAGAACTTAACAAAAGTAAAGCGCGTAAAAAGACACCACAGCAACATGATACAATTACACACAAAACATGATGGGAAACAGAGGGTTAAATACAAGTAGCTTAATTGGGGAAATGAAAACCAGGTGTGTATGGAAACAAGACAAGACAAATGGATATATGAAAAATGGAGCGGCGATGGCTAGAAAGCTGGTGATGTCGATCGCTGAATGCCGCCCGAACAAGGAGAGGGGCCGACTTCGGCGGAAGTCGTGACAATTTCAGCTTTTATTTTTTTCATCACATTCCCAGTGGGTCAGAAGTTTACTTACACTCAATTAGTATTTGGTAGCATTGCCTTTAAATTGTTTAACTTGGGTCAAACGTTTTGGGTAGCCTTCCACAAGCTTCCCACAATAAGTTGGGTGAATTTTGGCCCGTTCCTCCTGACAGAGTTGGTGTAACTGAGTCAGGTTTGTAGGCCTCCTTGCTCGCACACGCTTTTTCAGTTCTGCCGACAAATTTTCTATGGGATTGAGGTCAGGGCTTTGTGATGGCCACTCCAATATCTTGACTTTGTTGTCCTTAAGCCATTTTGCCACATTTTGCTTGGGGTCATTGTCCATTTGGAAGACCCATTTGCGACCAAGCTTTAACTTCCTGACTGATGTCTTGAGATGTTACTTCAATATATCCACATCATTTTCTACCTCATGATGCCATCTATTTTGTGAAGTTCACCAGTCCCTCCTGCAGCAAAGCACCCCCACAACATGATGCTGCCACCCCCGTGCTTCACTTTTGGGATGGTGTTCTTTGGCTTGCAAGCATCCCCTTTTTTCCTCCAAACATAAACGATGGTCATTATGGTCAAACAGTTCTATTTGTGTTTCATCAGACCAGAGGACATTTCTCCAAAAGGTACGATCTTTGTCCCCATGTGCAGTTGCAAACCGTAGTCTGGCTTTTTTTATGGCAGTTTTGGAGCAGTGGCTTCTTCCTTGCTGAGCAGCCTTTCAGGTTATGTCGATATAGGATATAGATAGTTTTTTACCGGTTTCCTCCAGCATCTTCACAAGGTCCTTTGTTGTTGTTCTGGGAATGATTTGCACTTTTCGCACTAAAGTACATTCATCTCTAGGAGCGGTATGACGGCCGCATGGTCCCATGGTGTTTATACTTGCGTACTATTGTTTGTACAGATGAATGTGGTACCTTCAGGCGTTTGGGGGAAAAAATTCTGAGGTCTTGGCTGATTTCTTTGGATTTTCCCATGATGTCAAGCAAAGAGGCACTGAGTTTGAAGGTAGGCCTTGAAATACATCCACAGGTACATCTCCAATTGACTCAAATGATGTCTATCATTCGAGTCAATTAACCTTTTAGAAGCTTCTAAAGCCATGACATAATTTTCTTGAATTTTCCAAGATGTTTAAAGGCACAGTCAACTTAGCTTCTCACCCACTGGAATTGTGATACAGTGAATTATAAGTGAAATAATCTGTCTGTAAACAATTGTTTGAAAAATGACTTGTGTCATGCACAAAGTAGATGTCCTAACCGACTTGCCAAAACTATAGTTTGTTAACAAGAAATTTGTGGAGTGGTTGAAAAACAAGTTTTTAATGACTCCAACCTAAGTGTATGTAAACGTCTGACTTCAACTGTATGTGTGCATGTACAGATTTTTTGTGGTTTTAGTATCTGGTTTTAGTCGTTTAAGTTTACACTGAAAACGAGTGGTGACCCGCCACTGCTAAATTAATATAGGGTAAACACTGTTTTGTTTTCCCCCCTGTCCCAATAACAACCTTAAACAATAAGTGTTCTTTTCACTGTTCATCTTGTATTAATTCCGCCTTGTTCATGTCACTCATACATCCATAACGGCAAAGGGAGCCTCCGGCTTGGACAGCAAGCCTGGAATTAGGGTGAGTTTCATGACGACCCCCTCCCCCCCACACACACTTTTCCATGAGGAAAGGTTAGGGTGGACCATGTCAACATTATGGTACAGTATATGGGAATGTAGTCTGACCAAAGTGTTTTCTTACCTGAGGGTATTGCTTACGATTGTGTCCACCTCTCCACAGGGTATGGACGGGCCTGTTGGTCCCTCCGGTCCAGCCGGGCCAAAGGGGGACAGAGTAAGTGTGTGATAAATGATATGATATAAGAAAGGTTGCCTGTGTTGTGAAACTGTGATGCCTATTTGTGCTTGTGTCAGGGTGAGAGAGGAGCTGCAGGTGAACTCGGGCCAAGGGGACCTTATGGACTTCCTGTAAGTGTGCTCTGATAAAAACAAAACCCCAGCCAACACACAAAACAGTTCTAATAACAAACACAATCTTATATCAGTCTTACAAGTTCGTAACTAGCTTAAAACATGTAGTACAGTATCTAAAAAGGCTCTTAGGTTATCCTGTGTTTACTTTCAGGGAGCGGCTGGAACACCTGGCCTTGATGTGAGTGAGGCAGTTCTGTCTGTCCCTGTCAGACCTGTGATATCTGTATCCTATATTGCATGCTGTTATTTCTTAATGTGTTCTTGAAGAGGAGTCATTTCATTTCATCGTGAATGTACACTCTGTATCAAAGTACATTCTGCAAATATACTGGATGTATAAGGCTGTCAAAATGACAGCACTAGTCTGTCTTTCTCACTGAGTACCTTCATTTCCTCCATAATGCACATTCCCTTGTGTTCTTTTTGTATCTCTTTTATTGTCTCTCTCTCTTCCTCCTACTCTCTGTTCATCTTCTCGCCTTTCTAGGGTTGTAACATTGTCAGAGAGAGAAGTGACCCTCCTTGGATGTTCTATCTACACTGTTCCTAGATCAGGCTTATCAGATTCACTCCCCAGGGCACCAGTACTGAACTAGTTGTATTTTGCAGGGGTTGCCAGGCTTAAGGGGAGAGAAAGGCGACCCGGGGGAAAGAGGAGAAAAGGTAGATCTAGATATGCTACCTTGGGGAATGAATGACACCCCCATAATTTTACGTAGAAGAACTGGTGTCAATGGACAATGAAGGAAAGGAACTAAGCCTTTTCTTTACAAAGTGGATTCACCAATGAGTATCTTTTGAAAATTGAATATCACTTTAATTGAGCGGAGTGGACATATGACAGTTGTTATGACAATGTGGAAGGAGTGGTATGGTATTTGACATAGCTGTAGTGAAATTCATTGGGTTATTGATGACATAATTCAATGGGTCTCGGGATGCTTTCATAGTGCTAATGTGCTGTACAAATTGTATGAGCATTTGTATGAGTCATTATGAGGGTCATATGGCAAAGGTGCATAAAGATGTCAGAATTCAGATATGATGTTATTGTTTTACCACTGTCCACTTAGTTTATAAACTATGGCACGCGACATGGTTCAACGCGCCAATAAATAAGCACAATATACTTTTTCGGTTTCTCAAATTGCCGGCATCTTGGAGCTCAAATTTGATTCATGTATACTTAGCTAATGACGACACACAAAAAAAGAGTAAAGGAGAGCAATGTACAATACAGAGATGAGGCATAAGTGCACAGGTCCATCTTTATGCACCTCCACTATTAGATTAAAGTCAAATTAAAGGGGCATTTCAATTTTGAGCTTCATATTTATCATCTCCAGCACCACCCCAACATCAACATACTGCATTTGAAAATGGCACGTTTCTATGTTTTGTTTGAAAAAAGAGGGAAGATAAGTGTTTCCAATGACATCATCGGTGTGCATCATGTGATTTGAATCAATTATGAGTAGGCATTGTCTACTAATTGCCTACTAATTGTCTACTAATTGGTTGATGATGTCATTGGAAACAACTATCTTCCTCTGTCTTTTTGACTACAAAATGTAGAAATTCATTATTTTCACATTTGTTGATGTTGGGGGGATTCTGGAGAATGAATATGAAGTTAAAAAATTCTGACATTTCCCTTTAACTCTAAATTCCATTCTCAATTCTCTCAGATGTCAACTATTGTTATTCACCATTGAATAATTTGTCATTTCATTTATCAAAATCATTTCAATCAAATCACATTTTGAAGCCTCCAAAGATTAAAATAATGGGTCTTTACTTTTTCTGTAAACACTTACATTCACGTAATAAGAAGCTGAACATGATAGCAAATTAGACTAAAAGTGAATTGAGAGGCCGTCCATTGACAACAGGCAGTTGTAAATCATCTTTCTATTGGTTTTCTGCAGTTTCCATGCATGAGCATAACCCTTCTAACATCCCATGTTGTGTTCTTTGGCCTGTTGTTGACCCTGCTTGTAGACCTGGTCTTTTTAAATAGCCTGTATCATTGACCGTCTGTGTCAGTATACTGCTTTAGTGTCCCAATGAAACTGTATTACTTATTTTGCCTGGAGGGAAAACTCCAGTCCTGCTTGGTGTCACACTTTTTCTAAACTGAAGACCATGATTAGTTAATTATTGGAGTCAGGTGTGTTAGCTGGGGCTGGGGTAAACGTGTAACACCAATCAGGCCCCCAAGGACTGGAGTTTCCCATCCCTGGCCTACAATCCTAGCCTAATGCGACCTATATTTTTTCACTTCAATGCTGTCACACATTCTCTGGCAAATATGAATGACTTAATTTCAATTTTCCATGTTCATTAAGCTTCTTCAGACCTAATGCATTCTGAAACCATATATATTACGGTTTAATATAGTCTACGTCTTTTGGCAACATGGGTACCTCCATGATTCATGGTTGAGGCTTTTTCCATTGTAAATCAATTCAGAACAATTTTATTCAATACATAAATACTTCCTGAAAATACTTCTGATCAACAAATTGAATGTCAATGTACTTTCTGAATAGACTCAGTGGGAATTAAACAGACCTCAACCCTGATTATTTAATTTTGCATTGGACTGTGAAAAGGGATAGAGTATTTGCTATTTCTAGTTGGTGGAATGGGGTGTGTTCTGTGCATCTGAAGGTGTTTTCCCTGCTACTCTTTCTCTTCCCTTGTGCCTTCTACTGTACGTCCCAAGTGACCAGCTCTTTCCTCTCCTCTGCTCCTTCCCGCCGTTCCCCCTCCTCCTATTCTGGGGAATATTCTGGACTTCCAAATTCCTGGTCCCTAGTTCTGGTACCTCTCCTATCTAACATTGACTACAGTATGTCTTCCCTCCCTCCCTATGTAAGCAATAGCTTCACTTTTAATATATCCCCCTTAATTTGCAGTGTCTTAATGTTCTGAGATGACAATTGTGACCACTGTGGACCATTGTGCAACTGTGGTCCTTGTGTCGATTAATCTATTCAGGGCTTATTTAAACCGTGCAATAGGAACCTGTCCAAATGAGAGCTCCATGAAACATTTGAAGAAATACAGTGAGCTACAAAAGTATTGGGACAGTGACCCATTTTAGATTGTTTTGGCTCTGTACTCCAGCACTTTGGATATGAAATGATACAATGACTATGAGGTTAAAGTGCAGACTGTCAGATTTAATTTGAGGGTATTTTTTCATCCATATCAGGGGAACTGTTTAGAAATTACAGCACTTTTTGTACATAGTCCCTTCATTTTAGGGGACCGAAAGCATTGGGACAAATTCACTTCTATGTGTATTAATGTAGTCAAAAGTTTTGTATTTTGGATTTACAGTGCCTTGCGAAAGTATTCACCCCCCTTGGCATTTTTCCTATTTTGTTGCTGTCACGAACATCGTCTAGGAAATGACCGGACCAAGGTGCAACGTGGTGAGCGTACATTTCTTTTATTAAGAATGTCGCCAACAAAAACAAGAAACAACAGAAACGACCATGAAGCTGACTACGGCTATACAGGCCACTAACACAGACAACTACCCACAACTAAGGTGGAAAAACAGGCTGCCCAAGTATGATTCCCAATCAGAGACAACGATAGACAGCTGTCCCTGATTAATTAAGAACCATACCTGGCTAAAACATAGAAACAGAAAACATAGAAATAAAGAAACTAGAATGCCCACCCTAGTCACACCCTGGCCTAACCAAAATAGAGAATAAACGCTCTCTATGGCCAGGGCGTGACAGTTGCCTTACAACCTGGAATTAAAATAGATTTTGGGGGGGTTTATATCATTTGATTTACACAACATGCCTACCACTTTGAAGATGCAAAATAGGTTTTATTGTGAAACAAACAAGAAATAAGACAAAAAAACAGAATTTGAGCGTGCATAATTATTCACCCCCCCCAAGTCAATACTTTGTAGAGCAACCTTTTACAGCAATTTCAGATGCAAGTCTCTTGGAATATGTCTCTATAAGCTTGGCACATCTAGTCACTGGGATTTTTGCCCATTTTTCAAGGCAAAACTGCTCCAGCTACTTCAAGTTGTATGGGTTCCTGCTGGTGTACAGCAATCTTTGACTAGGCCATTCCAAGACATTTAAATGTTTCCCCTTAAACCACTCGAGTGTTGCTTTTGCAGTATGCTTAGGGTCATTGTTCTTCTGGAAGGTGAACCTCCATCCCAGTCTCAAATCTCTGGAAGACTGAAACAGGTTTCCTTCAAGAATTTCCCTGTATTTAGCGCCATCCATCATTCCTTAAATTCTGACCAGTTTCCCTGTCCCTGCCGATGAAAAACATCCCCACACCATGATGTTGTTGTTCTCGGGGTGATGAGAGGTGTTGGGTTTGCGCCAGACATAGCATTTTCCTTGATGGCCAAAAAGCTCAATTTTTGTTGTCTCATCTGACCAGATTACCTTCTTCCATATGTTTGGGGAGTCTCCCACACGCCTTTTGGCGAACACCAAACGTGTTTGCTTATTTTTTTCTTTAAGCAATGGCTTTTTTCTGACCACTCTTCCGTAAAGCCCATCTCTGTGGCATGTACGGCTTAAAGTGATCCTATGGACAGCTACTCCAATCTCCGCTGTGGAGCTTTGCAGCTCCTTCAGGGTTATCTTTGGTCTCTTTGTTGCCTTTCTGATTAATGCCCTCCTTGCCTGGTCTGTGAGTTTTGGTGGGCGGCCCTCTCTTGGCAGGTTTGTTGTGGTGCCATATTATTTCCATTTTTTAATAATGGATTTAATGGTGCTCCATGTGATGTTCAACGTTTCTGATATTTTTTTATAACCCAACCCTGATCTATACTTCTCCACAACTCTGTCCCTGACCTGTTTGGAGAGCTCCTTGGTCTTCATGGTGCCGCTTGCTTGGTGGTTCCCCTTGTTTAGTGGTGTTGCAGACTCTGGGGCATTTCAGAACAGGTGTACATATACTGAGATCATGTGACAGATCATGTGACACTTATATTGCACACAGGTGGAAATTATTTAACTAATTATGTGACTTCTGACGTTTTTGAAACAAGTAATTTTTTTCATTTCACTTCACCAATTTGGACTATTTTGTGTATGTCCATCACATGAAATCCAAATAAAAATCCATTTAAATTACCGGTTGTAATGCAACAAAATAGGAAAAACGCCAAGGGGGTGAATACTTTTGCAAGGCACTGTATGCATCGGTAACTCATCATTATTCATGATTCATTCAGAATTATCCATAATCATTGTAGCATCCACATGAATGAAGAAGTGTTTAGAAACATATTCTATTCTCATTTACAATAAAAGTGACTTCAAAATGACACAATACATCATTTACCATTCATTTCTATTGGGCACAAAATAATTTGAAACAAAACCAAAACTAACAGCAAATACATCCAACAAGTTTGTAGAGTCACAAGCTTGATTGTGTGCTAGGAATATGGGATCAAATACTATATGTTTGACTACTTTAATACACAGAGCCAAAACAGTAACATATGTGTCACTGTCCCAATACTTTTGTAGCTCACTGTAAATTAATATTTTGTCCCTTCCTTTTGTAGTACTTTATTATATGGTATAGAAATTACCAGGTATAATGACAATTGACATGGTTAAATTGTACTGACACAATAATAATCTAATAATATATTAGGTTTATTAGGTTAGGTTTATTTGGAATTTATCAAATCAAGCACCGCTAGGCACTATTTGGAACTAGGTATTTCTAAGTTCCAGAAAGTACCAAATGTTACCACATAAATAGGTAAATACCAGTGGAAACAGTAACGTAGAATAAAGTGTCAACGAAATGTTTAATCTTTAAGGAGGTCTATCCTTAAATGATGCTTAAAAGGGCCTTGCTCTACCCAGGGTATGACATTTCGTAAAAGATGCAGTTTAGCCAACAATGTACTTTGTGAAATTCTGCAAACGATGATATATAGTTCAGGTTTCATCTTCTAATTTGATTAGTTATATGAGATTTCCAAATTGTGAATCAAATGAAAAAAATAAAATACACAAATGGTCATTCTCGTTGGACTCAGAGAATATTCATCCTTCATCTCTGAGCAGAAAAATGATTGACCTGACTAAATCATTGTATCCACAGGGGGAGAAGGGAAAGAAGGGGAAAAAGGGGCCTAAGGGGGAGAAAGGAGAACAGGGTGCCCCTGGATTAGATGCACCCTGCCCATTGGTATGTCCAAGCTAAGAGTGACGTAAGACAGTTGGCCCCCAAAAAGGAGGAGCCGCCCTGGCTAACTTGGCACCCACCAGCCATGAAAAAGCCCAGAAAAAGCTTAAAATCACAGAAAATGATTCTGTCCCTCATGAAGTCCTATTGGCAAGTGCTATGACCTGGGCAAAGGACCAGATATTCCACTGAGTACATTATTAGTGTCTGTAGGTCACAGGGTGGCTCCTTCTTCCCCTCAATCGTATCCCCTTAGCGGGGGGATGCATGAGGTGCTCCGTCCACATCTCTCCCAGTAACACTCCCAGGTCATCTTTATGAACAGGGGTTCCGGGGCTTTAAGGGTGAAAAGGGAGAACCGGGGCAACCTGGTCTGGATGGGCTGGATGCCCCGTGCCAATTGGTACAGTATTCCTCTTTTCCTTTACCTCTCCCGTGCATGCTACTGACCTTTGCCACTGACAAATGGCCAATGAGAAGCCACCGTTTTGCTTTCCTTACCCATGCATGGCTTTAGCATGAGGATTGGACCCACCCAGCCATCCATACCCCCACCAACTCCCACTCCAAAATACAACCAGCTCACATGCTAAATCACCTCCAGGTTTTTCAGACATTTATTATCTATTTTAGTTCCTTAAAGGCTACCAAAACACACTTCTTCCTGACTAACTGTCTGACTGCAAGCAGCCCTTCTTAGCTACATATTTATCAGATACAGACCTACTGTAATCTGCAATTGAATGCCACTGTACGTAAATGTAAAGCACACAAGCAGTGGATCTGTTGATATTATCCCTTGATATTCTCTAACTGAATCCCCCTCCCCTACTTTCTCAATAAGTGTACAGGGACGCTTTCCTATAAAAAAAACACCATTCCTTAAATGGACTTCCCTTCCAAATTCCTTTAACATCCCTAGTTCCTAAACAGACTCTAACCATGGCAAGCTATAATCAAAGTTCCTTCTGTTCTCTTCTTTATTGATGCGTTTCCATGCAATGGCAACATGGACTTTACCTCTCCTACCTTTAACCCCCCTTACCCCTTCTGTATTTGTACCAATTGGGCACACCATGACCAAGGAGAGAAGATGTGAAATCAGTTAGTGCCCCAGACCTTTCCAATGCCAACTCAAATTTGTAATTCTTGTTTGGTTTCGGGGAGAAGTGTTGTTAACTTGTGTGATTTCTGAGATGTCGTTAACGGATGTTGTGTAATGCATAGAACTGATGATTGCTTTTGTGCCAAGGGTCCTTTTTGAGTGAGTATATTAAGCTAGTTTAGATGTATGTTATTGTATAGTGGTATGCATCCACATATTATTCTTATCACAGAACAAATGACACTTCATGAGTACTAATATGTTTGCTCTATGTTTACAATTTCACATATCTTTAGGAGTATAGACCGTACGCTATGGCACATGGATTAATCATAACTTTGGATACTTTGATAAAATGTACTAAATAGGGCCTCCCGGGTGGCGCAGTGGTCTAAGGGCACTGCATCACAGTGCTAGCTGCGCCACCAGAGTCTCTGGGTTCGCGCCCAGGCTCTATCGCAGCCGGCCGCGACCGGGAGGTCCGTGGGGCGACGCACAATTGGGCATAGCGGCGTCCGGGTTAGGGAGGGTTTGGCCGGTAGGGATATCCTTGTCTCATCGCGCTCCAGCGACTCCTGTGGCGGGCCGGGCGCAGTGCGCGCTAACCGAGGGGGCCAGGTGCACGGTGTTGCCTCCGACACATTGGTGCGGCTGGCTTCCGGGTTGGAGGCGCGCTGTGTTAAGAAGCAGTGCGGCTTGGTTGGGTTGTGCTTCGGAGGACGCATGGCTTTCGACCTTCGTCTCTCCCGAGCCCGTACGGGAGTTGTAGCGATGAGACAAGATAGTAATTACTAGCGATTGGATACCACGAAAATTGGGGAGAAAAGGGGATAAAATTAAAAATTAAAATTAAAAAATTAAAAAAGGTACTAAATATAAACCTAAGGGAGGACCATATATCATTGCATGATGAGAAAAATGTCACTGCATGATTGAGAATTCATTGAAATGTGTTAAAATATTATCAAATGTGAGCATGCCATTACATTTTCCCATTACATTTTGTTTGAAGACAAGACAATTAAACATGAAACATCTAAATTACACAAGTAATGTAATAAAACATAAGTGATATGTTAAATTTATGTACCATTCTCAACAACAAAAAACGTAATATTATCATGTCTGTCAATGTCTGTGAAGTAGTGTACTGTATTTCCTCTCTCCCTTGAATGCCCTGTATCTGTCAATCAAATATCTTCCATCGCTTGGTTATATGTCTTATGCCGATTGCATTCCATCACAGATATGATCATATTTTTGGGAAGCCAGTCTTGAAATAACAACACTGTTTTTGTACATGGGGCTTGTGCTGGAGATATGTCGGTACACTTCTTCACAGACCTTGTACCACATAATCTGAGACTTAGAGTCACAACATCAAACGAACATTTGTGAACTAATATCAGTTCTGAGCAAAAAAAGCATGTTTGTTTCTGTCACCATTTTGTGACACTAACTAGTCATTTCTTCCCTTTCTTCTCCCCTTACTAGGGCCCAGACGGACTACCAATGCCTGGTTGTTGGCAAAAGGTAAGCATTATCTCAGTAATGTAAGCTTTTTAAAATCACAGTACACACACACACACACACAGTGTGTACTGTATTTGAGCTTCACTCAGCCTTGGCCATATGCATGTTTTTTTTTGTCAGTTCACATTAGAGGTCTTCACGGATCCACCTGTACCCGAATACCTTAGACCCAATACGGGACCCAAGCGGGTCCGGATCCAGAATTCTAAATAATGTCACAGGTCTGGTTGGATCTGATATGATATGATTGTCACGGGTCTCGGGTATGTGTAATTTTAACTGACTTGTCCGGAAGGGCCCGTACAGATCTGAACACGACTGCTGCAGTAGAGAGAGAAATGTTATAATTTATGCTCTTGCTTTTCAAGAGAGTGGAGCGTGGCGCGTGTAGCTTGTTGTTGATGTTAACCAATCATAAGTCATCAAGCTATAAGTCAAACAGGCTATAGACATAGAGCCTCCATGTGTGGCAAAAGTTAGGAGATATAAATCAATGGAAGATGGAACTAAAATGACGGAATTAAAAGTTAAAGGAGAAGGATAGGCTACAACGACCAAGAGCCAACAGGTAGGCTGCTACTTAATATGTGAATGGAGTTGTTGTTATTTGTAGGATAAGAAAGTGCATGCATTGCAGCCTCAATTGGCTTAGCTAGCTAACGTTAGGTCGTTTATCTAGCTTCCGCCGGTATGATTCTGTCAAGACATGTACTATGTAATCATATTTGATAATAAATTCCTAGCTATGGCAGCTATTAGTCTACTACAGCGCGAGTCGGCTTGGTTGGTCACTCACTCACGGTACGTCCCCTCCCCCGCCTGCTAGAGCTGCACCTCTCTCTCCCTCCTCTCACACTTTATCAGCTACAGTTAATAAAGTAGCTTAAAAAAATGACTTTTCTGCTGCTTCCCTCACTCGGATTGGATTGTACCAGGTCTGGATCCGACAAGTTCTATACGGAACGGGTCTAGTTGTCCTCGGGTCCGTTTGGAACAGGTCTCTATATTTAAAACATTTATTTATGCACATCGGGTACGGGTGGGAATGGTCCATTTCGGAACAGGTCCAATTCTTTGGACCCATGAAGACCTCTAGTTCACATAAATATTTGAGTGGTGTAAAAAATATATAATGTCAGGCTTAAAAACCCTTACCTAAAAATTATTTCACCCCATGTCTCTCTTACCTCATCTCACTACATTGTTCTCTCTGTTGTTTTTCTTGCAGTGATCAATCTAACCCGAAAAGCATGGTTTGTAAAAAAAAAAAAGAAAAAAAAATGTTGTTGGGGTATTTATAATTATTTTTAATGGATCTATGTGTACCATGAAAAAGAGCAAAGGTCCATCACTCCTAGCTGCTTCTACTCACCTCGCTCTGTGTCACTCTCACATCAGCATCTTGGAGTTCAGATCTTGAACTTGCACACACACAATGATGTTTAGTCCCAGTCCTTGCATGACCAGAGTGCTCGGGCACAGATTGGAACGTCATGGCTAATTCGGATTCAAGGGGAGTAAAGAGGTTGTGACAACAGAGGATGAGGAGAAGGAGGCGTTGGAGGGATCTGAACTGGCTCTTAACAGCTCTAGCTCTCGCGTTCACCATCCATTAATGCCATACTACTAGCTTAAAAGACTCCATCCCAACAAAACACCCTCCACACCCCCCAAAAAGCATGAGGACTGTCCCAAACTATATTTATATGTATTAATATACATATTTGATTGTTGTGTGGTCGAATTGTATGGCTTCAGCAAAACACTATCTGGCTGTCAATCTTACCTACTCAAAAAAGAAAGCTCAACATTTTTGGTTTTATTTGTTTCTTTTTCTTTTAATGTTCCAAAGGGAGTCACGCCTTGGCTGGTGGCTTGACAAGAATTGTTCCCCAGGAAGTAAAGTTGGGTTGATTTTCTTTATTGTGGTGAGATCTGCAATGGGTCAATAGATGCAGGTCTTCACAGTTGCACTTGTCTTGAGTCCCAGGGCCCATTCCCTTTCAACGGCCACTTGTTATTGGACTCGGAGAAGAGTGTTAGAGCTCAATGCACTGTGCACAGCCAATCGGAAAAGCGCTAGGCTGACAAGGACTTCGGATTGAACAGACCTGTTTGGGATCCCTTGGATTAGGGGAGACAGTGGGCCTCGGCAGAGAGATTACAATCATCTCTCCTGCCAATCAAGGAGTGCCTGCCTGTAACAATGTTACAGTCACAACACTACAAGGTCAACAGGGTCAATGGAATTCTGCCTTTTTTAGTTGAAGTTTGTTCTTCTACTTACTTTAAAAAAATGTTTTATAGCCTTTGGTGCCTCAAGCTTTTGTTCATTCCTTTCCTTTTTAACCTGCTTTGAGTAATTGGAATGGTGTTAATTTGCGGAATGGCAACTTCTTGTCAATTGTTGAAGTATAAAAGCACCTATTTTGTGCACTGTTAGTATGTATTGAACGTTGATATTACTGGGTGTTAATAATATGGCATGTACATTATGTATTCAAATGAACATAAGCTTCTATGTAACAGAAAGGGAATTTCAGTTGGTAGCAAAGATGATTACACAGCATCAGCTTTTACACTGATTTGCAAAAACCAAGTTTTATAATATTATAATAACACTTGTTCATTGCTGGCCATTAAGTGGAAAATACAGTCGGTGAGTTACAATGTGCTTCACTGCAAGTTTATTGTATCTTTACATTTAAATGCAGTGTTTATTTTCAGTAATATGTCTGCAACAATAAGATTTTTGAACATTATGACCTGGTAATTGTATGGTACATTTGCAGGTAAAAATACCTTTCGGAAAAATGAATCATTTTTTACTAGATAATTATTGTTTTTTCCAAATGTCAAACGGCAGTTTGCCTCAACTGGATCATGTCTACACCATATGCAGCATTCTTCCTTTTTTCTCTCTCTCTCTCTATATATATTTTTTTCCAAATGTAAATGGTGTATTACATGGACAGGCTCAATAGGTAACACATTTAATTTCAGTTGAATGGCCCTGCTTCCATTTGTAACCCATAATTGTATTCATTGCCATTTACATCACATTCCATAGCAATTTGGAAAGAAAATTGAGCCTGTTTCTTAATTTCATAATGTCAAGGATGTCCTAATTCTAACAATGCCCTTATGCAGTGATATTTGATGCATAATGCTATTTGGAACAGTTATTGTATGATTGGTAATCAATTCGTACAATATGTGCCGGTTTCCCAGACACAGATTAAGCCTACTCCTGGACTAAAAAGCATTTTCGATGGAGAATCTCCATTGAGCATACTTTTTAGTCCAGGACTAGGCTTAATCTGTGTCCGGCAAACTGACCCTCTAGCCCCATTTATACCTGGATCTAACTTGCGTCCTTTGTCCTGATCTTGTCCACATTCTGATTGTGCCCACATTTTTTAACAGGTGTAGACAATCAAAAGACACATTGTTATCCAATTGTGATCAGATCATCCTGCCAACCTCTGGAGGCGTTGTGTCTGGATATCTTATAAGTGTAGACAGATCTGTACAGAGAGACCATTTAAATTGTAAATGTTCCTCTAAAATCATTGACCGGTGGCACCATTGACTGATTACATCAATATGTGTCTTACAATAAATAAATACATATTATTTTTAAAGAATAACTGTGAAACAATTTTCATAAAGGAAGGGGCCAGGAAATCTGGTCACAATGCAGACACAGTGGACGGATAACAGACACATTTTAATACAATGTGTAGACACATTTCTGGAAATGTGGGCACAATCAGAATGTAGACATGATCAGGACAAAGGACCCATGTTAGCACAATGTATAAACGGGGCTTTTATGTAATACCGGCAGATGTAAACTCTATATAAGTGTTATTTTTGTTGTTTTTGTGACAAGTTTGACCACTCCACCCCAACTGTACAGGGTTATCAGCTATGTCACAAAGTAAATAGTATGCATGTGAACAGTAGGTCATCTGTTACAGTGTGGTGTCATTATGGTGCTATCATCTTGTTAGAAACATCTCTAAAGAGTATTACCTATCCATGACAACCATAAGACAACATGTTTCTTTATCATTTTTCATGTAACAGTTTAAAACATTTTGTGCATATACTTTTTATATTTGTCTCACTATTTTAAGTGTTACATTATTTATTTTTGTATTTTTCTTAAAGAAGGCATTTTGGTTTTTAACAGGCATTCCTTATAAAATAGGGGTAGCTTTTGAAGGTCCTGATAGTGTTTTTTTCAGCTTTTGTCTATCATAGTGGTGCATTGTCATTGAGATGTCACACAAGTACATTAGATGTGAAGGAAGTTTGTTGTCATTATCATCAAATTGATGTATTGGTCAGGTATTTACAATGCTAGTTCACTCCCAATTTTGCAGGCCTTACCTTGGCATGAAATTGTATTCATAAAATAAGAAAGTGTTGATGGGCTTGGCTAAAATGTTGTCTGTCCCTGACAAGCAGCATAAATATGATAATATTGTTCTTTCTCTATTTCTCTCTTTGCATTGAATGTAGTTTGAATGTAGTATGTATAGTGAATTATAAATGTGGAGTTTAATATCTGCTTATTTGACAAAAGTGCAATTTATACTTTGGTTGATATGTGCAGCATCAGAATGCAGATTAATAACAGTTACAGACAATTATTATCAGGACAATATGTTAGTCAATTCCCATGAAAAGTACCACTACACTGGCTTAGAAAAAATACAAATGTTTTGATTGACAAGTTACATTTTTAGTTACAAACTTGTAAATATAGACTTTCTTGTTATCCATATTTTAAGGCTTGATTTGAATTGATTTATTGTAGCCTCAATTGCTGTCCACAAATCATTTGCTCTTAAGTTGTTAGTGGTGTGATAGAAAACATATAATGTGTCTATGATTTGGTCTGTCTTTTATTTAGAACCTTCGTAAGATTTTGTACTACGATGGTGCTGTGTCTTCAGTTAACGTGCAGCTGATTCATCTTTGTTCAATTATATATTATGAAGTTACACACTTACATTTAAAGGCTGGTAGTGGGTGGTCCCCACATAGTTGATACACACTTCTTTAACCCACCAAGTACCAGACACCCACTTTTCAACACCACTTTTTTATTTATTTAGTGGCAAATATACCAGAGCCCTTTTCTCTGACATATATACTGACATTTATTTTAACATCCTCCTTACACTATAGCCTATTTCCCTCAGTGCAGTAATGCAACTTAATAGAAGCTGGAAAAGTAAAGATATAACTTCAATTGAACATAGTGATCTAAGTATTCTAAAACGTAAATGCAATAGCTAAGTCCATCTCACAGCTTTTGAATAACTTACATTTCATTTCTGTTATGTGTTTTTTTTCTATTCTGCATTTGTATCACTCATTTTTTACAAGTTTGCAAATGAATACAATTTGCTATCAGATTATGGATACTTCTGCACACATTATTTCAAAACCATTTCATATGACTGTACTGTTGGAGCCAAATAAATGCAGTCTTTCAAATAATCTTTTACAGTCTTAATTTACAGTCCTTTTAATGCAACCGCTGTGTCAGATTTCAAAAAAACTTCACGGAAAAAGCACTAATAATCTGAGTACAGCGCTCAGACCACAAATCAAGCCATACAGATATCCGCCATGTTGTGGAGTCAACAGAAGTCAGAAATAGCATTATAAATATTCACTTTCTGATCTTCATCAGAATGCACTCCCAGGAATCCCAGTTCCACAATAAATGTTTGATTTGTTCGATAAAGTCCATAATTTATGTCCAAATACCTCCTTTTTGTTTGCGCGTTTAGTACACAATCCAAACTCACGACGCACGGGCAAGTCCAGGCGAAAGTTCAGACGAAAAGTCATATTACAGTTCGTAGAAACATGTCAAACGAAGTATAGAATCAATCTTTAGGATGTTTTTATCATAAATCTTCAATAATGTTTCAACCGGAGAATTCCTTTGTCTGTAGAAAAGCAATGGAACAGAGCTAACTCTCACGTGAGCGCGCGTGATCAGCTCATGCCACTCTGACAGAGCCCTGACTCATTCAGCTCTCATTAGACCCCACTTCACAGTAGAATCCTCAAACAAGGTTCTAAAGACTGTTGACATCTAGTGGAAGCCTTAGGAAGTGCAATATGACCCCATAGACACTGTATATTGGATAGGCAAACCTACAAAACTCAGATTTTCCAATTCCTGGTTGGATTGTTTCTCAGGTTTTTGCCTGCCATATGAGTTATGTTATACTCACAGACATCATTCAAACAGTTTTAGAAACTTCAGAGTGTTTTCTATCGAAATATACTAATAACATAAATATATTAGCAACTGGGCCTGAGTAGGAGGCAGTTTACTCTGGGCACCTTATTCATCCAAGCTACTCAATACTGCCCCCAGCCATAAGAAGTTAAATCCTTCCTCTACTTCTGCTTGTCAAATGCGTAAACAGTTTATTCAGTATGGAACTTACGTTACAGAAGTTTTTCTAAATGCACTACCATGTGTTTTTCAAACTTTCCCAAACAACTGCCGTTTTGACACCTTTCGCAACATTTTACAGAAAAAAATGTCTGCTACATAAAATCTTCCCCTACTTGTCTGCTTTTCAAGTACGAAGTCGGATTTCAAATCGGGGCTACCAATCTGTAACTAGAGCTATTTTTGTAACCCATCGCCTGTCTTTCAGGCTTCGGTAAAACATGTCAGAAGTTAGCAGATTTATTCATTCCAAACAACGAAAAGGGACCAAATGATTAGGGTGAGGCACATGTGCTACTAACAGCTAACACAACATACACTTAGTATTATTTTCTTAGCTACAGTATACATATCTCCCTGGCATATTACATAATTTATGCAGCAGCATACAAGACATTTTTGGACTCACCTTGTTGTGCTGTGCTCACTTAAACAGGAAGGTGGTGCGGCGATCCTTCGTGGGCAAACTTTGTCATCAAAGTCTGGCACTCTGGATTTATAGTGCTTTCAAGACAACTGGGAAGTCCGAAAAACAAGGTTGAATCATGATGATGTCAGTGATCTTCAGGTCGGCGCTCTAGAAAGAGGCCCGAGTTCCCGAATTGCAATTCCGAGTTGGATAACCGTTCAAAACGTATTCTCCCAGTCGGAGCTCTTTTTTTCCAGAGTGCCCAATTGTCTTGAACTCACTGAAGTCTGAGATTTTCCAGTTCCGAGTTTCCAGTTGTCTTGAGCGCGGCAGAACGGATACTTGAATGACAGCATGGCCAATGTCGTAAGTTTTCCTTTTAAGCTTAGAAAAGAGACCCTTAAACCCAGACTTGGACCAAACACCCAACACCCACTCACTAGCAGGCTAGTGATTGCTTTGCAATGCTTGTAGTTAGTCACTGTTTCCTTCCAAACTGTTCCTTCCACTGTTGAATTTGCGATTTCCAACTTGTTGGGTAATGTTTATGTCCAATGACCGATGAGCACCGATACATTTTATCTATAATTTCTCTTCATATGACAAGGATTGAAAACGATTTTCCAGTAGATTGTCGACTTGACTCATGATGATGACTGCTAGTGTAACAGTTTAACTTTCGTCCGTCCCCGAACCAGGGACCCTCTGCACAGATCAACAACAGTCACCCACGAACCATCGTTACCCATCGCGCCACAAAAGCCGCGGCCCTTGCAGAGCAAGGGGAACAACTACTTCAGGTCTCAGAGCGAGTGACGTCACCGATTGAAACGCTATTAGCTCGCAACACCGCTAACTAGCTAGCCATTTCACATCGGTTACACTCACCCCCCTTTTCCGCAGCAACCAGTGATCCGGGTCAACAGCATCAATGTAACAGTATAGCTTTCGTCCGTCCCCTCGCCGTGCTCGAACCAGGGACCCTCTGCACACATCAACAACAGTCACCCACGAAGCATCGTTACCCATCGCGCCACAAAAGCCACGGCCCTTGCAGAACAAGGGGAACAACTACTTCAGGTCTCAGAGCGAGTGACGTCTCCGATTGAAAAGCTATTAGCGCGCACCACCTCTAACTAGCTAGCCATTTCACATCGGTTACACTGGCTTGCTAGCTAAGATTTTGAAAGTATGATGTTGACACGATCAGTCCAATCAAAGCTAGGGTAGATATAATGTGATTTGATGTTGTTTTATCTGTGGCCAATGACCTTGAACCTTCTTGGATGGGCCCTTCTAATGTAACTCTATGGCAGCACCCAAGGGTCTTGAATTTGCGAACTCTACCCGTAGATTTTGCGGCGACGTAGTGTCCCCATGAGTGACAGAACACTGAGCCAATCATGGCGCAACTAGAGAACATTACCAACCCCTACGCTGCGTATTTTCCGCTGGCTGCCCCACCACAGACAGCACTGAGCTAGGCTGAAACACCTGCATTTTGGAGCTGCCTTACTCAAGAAAGCAAAATAGAGACCAAGTTTTTATGTGGCTTTATTTTTTTATATATATATTTTTTTAAATTGCAAACTGATATGTGTCACGTATTAATGACAAAATAACATGCAAAACAGCTAAACAGGTGGGGCTCTGCCCGGAATAACGGGTTGCCACTGCACATAATACAACACAGAAAAATCTTTGATAAACAATGTTAATCTTACCAACGATGGCCTTCAGTGTTCTTATATCGATGGCATCCTTGGCAACAGGTCAAAAGAGGTAAGTAGAATGGGTAAGTATATGAATATGAACATACTGTACATTTGCATTCAAACACACATACTCATTAGCTAGAATGACAAAACAGAGGCTACATAGCTACATTTCAATGGGACTAGCAAACAGCAACCAACAATCCTGTTTTGTCTTCTTCTGAGGTCAGGAAAAGCCGATGTAGTCTGGCTGTAGTGTTGTGACTACTTATTTATGATCAATATCAAGTATTACAAACTCTACCTGATTACTATTGAAAAGCCTGTGTAGTAAAGCTGTAATGTTTTGACTACTTATTTACTACCGACATCAAGTAGTAAAAATCTCTACCTGAATATTAAAACTTCTGTTTTCCTATTGAACACTACCAAACTCTACTTGTGTATCTTGAGTAGTGCATCAACTACACATTCACTACACAATCCCTACACGTTTTTTCATAGTCACTACTGCACGAATAGGTTTCGTGTAGTAATTCAGTACTTTTTCAAGAGTTATAGGCAAATCATGCGTCACCAGCTGTGACTTGCGGTCAGTGTCCTTGCATTGTCGTTTTCACAGCAGAAATGAAAATGTGTCTAGAGGGCAGTATTGGGCTGCAAATCCGTGTGCGTGCGTGTGCCTGCGCGTGTCCGTTGCAACGCAATTTCTGGACTGACAAAACGGAGATAAATGAGGGACAACTGTTCATTATCTCTGAATGAAAGAACGTCAGGATGACAGCAGAAATGTTTCCTAAGGAGAAGACCATCGATCTTCGGAAAAAGCACATTGGGTAAGACATCGATTTTTTTTATAGCCTGTATGCTACTGTGTTTAATACTGAAATGTCTTCCAAATTCTGCACTGGTTGCTGAGACTATAAGAAAGTATTTTAAATGTAATTACAATAAAGCTATATCACAGGTACTTTCTATTTCGGAACATTCAAATAATGCATGTACTTTTTATCGAATGTGTATGCCATAAGTAATGCCTGACAGAGAACGTTGAGTCCTTTCTCAAATCGAGAGTTAACGTTACCAACATGCCACACAATAACTTGAGATACGTGTCATCTCTTGTCTCAAACCAGAAGTGAAAGAACATGGTCTAACTGAAATAGGATACTTTTTTAAGTTCCCTTCTTTTCAACACAACAATTATATTTTACGTAAAAGGTATAGGTTATCGTGACTTTATGCGCGCTATTAGCAACGGTAATGATGCTCTTTTATTATATAAGCTGACAGGGAAGCCTAAGGATAGTGGTTGGCTATGCATTATTTTGAGACCAACATAAGTAACCTTATTCATTTTACTGAATTGCATTTCGAATAAAGAAGGTTATTTTTGTTAAAGACAACAAGTCAATCTTAGTATATTTGCCTCCTATATGTAAGTACACTTATTTCTAGTTATGCCTAGATTTCTTGCCCTTTATGGCACAGGAGGTAGTGAGTGCACATTTCCCTGCAACCAAGAACCACAATGACCACCATGACCACCAATTGCTACAGTATCAATATATTAAGACTCAGTTCTCTTTCAGTCCATCATGTAAGGTGTTCTTCAGCCACGATCCCATCAAGATTGTGCGAGCCAAAGGCCAGTACATGTATGACGAGAATGGTGTGCGATACTTGGACTGCATCAACAACGTTGCACACGGTGAGCGCTGGCACAAACACATTATTCACTTACATAGACAGTGACATCACACACTCACCGCAGTGATTTTAGTGTAGAACATGATATGGTCACAGGATCTGATGGAGAAACTGACAGATGTATTGCACACTAAGTTGGCTAGCTTTTGAGTGATTAAACCCAATAGAAATTCATGTACAGTACCAGTCAAAAGTTTGGACACACCTACTCATTCCAGGATTTGTCTTTATTTTTACTATTTTCTACATTGTAGAATAATAGTGAAGACATCAAAAATAACACATATGGAATCATGTAGTAACCAAAAAAGTGTTAAAGAAATCAAAATAGGCAAAGAGTTCAAATAAGCAAAGAGAAACGAAAGTCCCATCATTACTTGACAACATGAAGGTCGGTCAATACGGAAAATGTCAAGAACTATGAAAGTTTCGTTAAGTGCAGTTGCAAAAACCATCAAGCGCTATAATATGGACTTGTTCTTTTACCAAATAGGGCGATCTTCTATATACCAACCCTACCTTGTCACAACACAACTGATTGGCTCAAAAGCATTAAGGAAAGAAATTCCACAAATGTACTTTTAATAAGGCACACCTGTTAATTGAAATGCCTTCCAGGTGACTACCTCATGAAGCTGGTTGAGAGAATGCCAAGTGTGGAAAGCTGTCATCAAGGCAAAGGGTGGCTACTTTGAAGAATCTCAAATATAAAATATATTTTGATTTGTTTAATACTTTTTTGTTTACTACATGATTCTATATGTGTTATTTAATAGTTTTGATGCCTTCACTACTATTCTACAATGTAGAAAATAGTAAAAATAAAGAAAAGCCCTTGATTGAGTAGGTATGTCCAAACTTTTGACTGTTACTGTATTTCCATGCAAGAGCAACACAATTACATTTTGTAAAGTATTACCCCTTTCCCTCATCACTACCTAATATCAGGAAGCCAACACTTCTGCAGCCCAGCAGAATGATACAAAAAATTGGACTGATTCCAATTGTATGATTGTCATTAACTTGAACACCAATTCTATGGTTGTGTGCTTGACTCCCCAGTGGGTCACAGTCACCCAATGGTGGTGAAGGCTGGGGCTGAACAGATGGAGCTACTGAATACTAACTCACGCTTCCTGCATGATAACCTTGTCCAGTACGCCCAGAGGCTGCAGGCTACTCTACCTGAAAAGCTCTCTGTCTGCTACTTTGTCAACTCAGGGTATGTACATGGTCATTTCAGTCGATGATTTTAACCAGTGCCTTCAGAAAGTGCTCCTGAGTGTCGCAGCGGTCTAAGGCACTGCATCTTAGTGCTTGAGGTGTCACTACAGACACCCTGGTTTGAATCCAGGCTGTATCACAACCGGCCGTGATTGGGAGTCCCATAGGGTGGCACACAATTGGGCCGGTGTAGGCAGTCATTGTAAATAAGAATTTGTTCTTAACTGACTTGCCTAGTTAAATAAAAAATGTAAAAAGACTAACAACCCTTGCCCTTTTCCAATTGTTGTGTTACAGCCTGAATTTAAAATTGATTAAAATGTATTTGTTTGTCACTAGCCTACACACAATACCCCATCATGTCAAAGTGAAACTATGTTTTTCCAAATTTTTCTAAATTAATTAAAATTGAAAAGTCAATAAGTATTTAACCCCTTCATTATGGCAAGCCTAAATAAGTTTAGGGGTAAACATTTGCTTAACAAGTCACATAATAAGTTGCATGAACTCACTCTGTGTGCAATAATATTGTTTAACAGGATTTTTGGATGACTACCTCACCTCTGTACCCCACACATACAATTATCTGTATGATCCCTCAGTCGAGCAATTAATTTCAAACACAGATTAAACCACAAAGACCAGAGAGATTTTCCAATGCCTCGCAAAGAAGGGCACCTATTGGTACAGCAGATGGGTAAAAATGAAAAAAGCAGACATTGAATATCCCTTTGAGCATGGTGAAGTTATTAATTACACTTTGGATGGTGTATCAATACACTTAGTCACTATAAAGATACAGGCGTCCTTCCTACCCCATTTGCCGGAGAGGAAGGAAACCGCTCAGGGATTTCAAAATGAGGCAAATGGTGACTTTAAAATAGTTACAAGGTTAAATGGTTGTGATAGGAGAAAACTTAGGATGGATCAACAACATTGTAGATACTCCACAATACTAACTAATTGAGAAAGTTAAAAGAAGGAAGCCTGTACAGAATAAAAATGTTCCCAAACATGCCTCCTTCTTGTAATAAGTCACTAAAGTAAAACGGCAAAAAATGTGGCAAAGAAATTAACTTTATTTCCTGAATACAAAGTGTTATGTTCAGAGCAAATCCAACACAACACATCACTGAGTACTACTCTTCATATTTTCAAGCATAGTGTTTGCCGCATCATGTTATATCTATGCTTGTTAATGATTGGGGGTTAGAATAAAAAAATTAACGGAATGGAGCTAAGCACAGGCAAAATCCTAGAGGAAAACCTGGTTCAGTCTGCTTTCCACCAGTCACTGGGAGATGAATTCACCTTTCAGCAGGACAATAAATAAAACACAAGGCCAAATCTACACTGGAGTTGCTTACCAAGAAGACAGTGAATGTTCCGGAGTGGCCGAGTTACAGGTTTTACTTAAATCTACAACCTGAAAATGGTTGTCAATGATTAACAACTAATTTGACAGAGCTTGAAGAATTTAGAAAATAATAATGGCAACAATTTCTAAAAACATGTTTTCACTTTGTAATTATGTGGTATTGTCTGTAGATGGGTTAGGGAAAGGAAATCTATTTAATATATTTGGAATTCAAGCTGTAACACAGCAAAATGTGGAATAAGTCAAGGTATATGAATACTTTCTGAAGGCACTGTATATCTCTGCAGGTGATCTTTCTATCTGGTCATAATCACTGATATAGATCCCCCTCCACCCTCTGGTGGTATGGATAACTTATTATTATGTCTCCAGAGAAACCTATATTCAAATAAAGGTCCTATCTATCAAATGACTAAAGTGGAATTAGGTGTTTTTGGCTGCGGTCAAAATGACCCCAAAGGACTTTTTAAAAAGTCCATATTGGGCTCCCGAGTGGCGCAGTGGTTCAAGGCACTGCAAGAGGTGTCACTACAGACCCTGGTTCAATTCCAGGCTGTATCACAATCAGCCGTGATTGGGAGTCCCATAGGGCGGCGCAGAATTGGCCCAGCGTCGTCCTGGCTGGGGTAGACCGTCATTGTAAATAAGTATTTGTTCTTATTTGACTTGCCTAGTTACATTAAATAAAAATATTGGTACAGAAACACTAAACAATTATTTTGATTTATGAAGAACAAGTTGATTGACAAAGTCATGAAACATTGGAGCAGTTTAATAAACCACCATTCAGCTATGATAACAAAATACCTCTGGGGTCAAAATGATAGTATGAGGGTGGTTTGTGAACACAAACATTGTATCTACTTCTTGTGAACAATTACCATTTTTTTGCATCAAGAGCTCAGCTCAATAACAGATAAGCACTGAGCCAAAGATAAAAGAATTTGCAAACACTCACTGGCATTTTGAAATATGGCATTACCATTACAAAAATCAAGGTTTCTCAAACTCTGTCCAAAGTTACAGTAACATGTGTGTGTAAACAGGCAGATAGATAGAGACAGACATACAGACAGACTGAAAGACAGAGTTCAGCAGGACTGAACATCACAGAGAAAGGGAAAAGGATAGAGAAGCCAACCCGTGCAGATCTTCTATGAGGTCTGGAACAGTGTCAAGTCCCAGCTATGGGCTTTGGAATGCACACACGTGCAATGTTAAGGACACCTCTCAGAACTGGTCTAGACACCGGGTCCTTACACGTGGCAGGTAGGGACACCCTGTTATTCTGCAAAAAAAAAGACCTTTAACCTGTATTCATAACAAAGTACAGAGTAAAAAATAAAAACTTTGAAACTGATACTTTGATGTTTTCTGATTTTAGGTTAAACAACACTCTTTTTGCTCCAAGGCAAAACCATGTTTGAATAATGCCGCGTTCATGTGCTAGTCTGAACTAGGAAACTCCTACATGTCTGGTTTGCTAACTGTTTGTAGTTATACAGCGTTCAACCAGTTAGCAAGTCGGAAATGTCAGTTTCTCCAGAGTTTTGACTAGCACGTGAATGAGTCATTGGTATCCAGTTGAGTTTCTTTTACTTCTACACAGTAAATATTGCTTTATTGATTGAATGAATCTAAGCACATATCCCTAGTGAAAAAACATTTTTTATTTGGTTTTGCTTGCTAAACTTTTACAAACTGGCTTTGATTTGGCAAAACTAGTTGAAAGTGTATAAATTGTCCCTATTCATCTCAAGAAGCACTAGATGGAGAACCAGTGCCAGAACTCTGCTACCTCATATCCACATGTAATTGCTACATAGTGATATCAATTACAGACAGCATATTTTGTCAGTCGTTTTTAAGATTAGACATTGTGGTGGACAAGGCTGCTATTTGTGTATCAAGATTATGTTAAACCCAGCAACATGGTCAGAAGATGCATGTGAGTGTTAATAGTACCCAGCTGTACAAAAAAGCTTTTGCTCTAATGATACAATGTTTCTATCTGTCATTTGTTATAACAAAACCACAATGTAAACATAAACTAGGATTTATATTACATCTATATGGTTTATATGCATCTAAAGCTGTTATGTTTTAATGTCCCATTTGGCTTTCCTGTGTTTTATGTACAGTAATTTTCCATACTATGAGGTTGGAATAATACTGTGAAATTTAGAAAATTATGATTAATACCCTTTTAGTGTAAGAGCTGTTTGAATAGACTGCCTGAAATTTCAGCCGGTTTTGGTGGGATGGAGTTTTGGCCTGCCTGGTGACATCACCAGGTGGTAAATTAGTTTAGAGACCAATAAGAAAGAGTGTTCCAAATCTCTCAGCCAAGATCAGCTCGTTTTCAGTTTTCCCCTCCCCACACAGACCACTCCCAGCTAAATTCTTGCTTGAGAAATTGCTCTTTGCTAAGAAGCTGTTTTTGGACATTTTGGGAAAATTTTATTGAAAACAGGCATATTTTTTTGATATTGAGATAAAAGTTTGATATTAAGATTTTTTTAAACTGCTTCATTGGACCTTTAAGCCAATTTCCTGCAATTCTACAATGTATCTATGTAGCTGAAATAATTGTATTATTTTAACACAAATTTCATGAGATTTTACATATTCTGCCATGGAGCTGAGAGAAAATGTAAAAAAAAAAAAAAAAAAACATTTGGTCATTTAGCAGACACTCTTATCCAGAGCAATTTACAGGAGCAATTAGTGCCTTGCTTGAGGGCACAGACCGATTTTTCACCGAGTGGGCTCAGTGATTCAAACCAGCAACCTTTCCATTACTGGCCCAAGACTCTTAACCACTGAACCACCCATGTTGCAATTTTAAAGCACATTTCCTGCAATTCTATGCATTTTGCCATGGCTAATGCTGTGTTCTTATGTTCAAGCATTATAACGAAATCAAAACTGCTAAATTCATTGTTTTGGGAATTTTGAATTCTAGCTTTTTTTTGGTGATTGTTAGTTCTCAAAGATGATATTATTAAAAAATATATAGGTCTATTATATTTTCTACATACTTTATATCTGGTTTTAGTTTAAGTTTACACTGAAATTGCATTTCCATCACAAAAATGTATAAAAAATTATAATATTTTTTTTTTTACATTGTTTGTAAAACATGCTTAGGTGGCCCGCCCAAATATTACAATGGCAGAAAAATCCCTATAATGCGAAGATGGTATGGTTATCCAATAATTTGCAACAATAGATGGCCATTCTATCCCTTTATGCAGGGCTGTTAAATATAAACTCTTGTTCCTCTTAAACTCTTAACTGTGATATCCAGGGCCAAGCCTGTGTATTCTGTGGTGACTGTGTAACTGAAGTGAACTTTACCCTTTGAACTTCAGCTCTGAAGCCAACGACCTGGCGCTCAGACTGGCCTGGGAGTACACAGGCCACAAAGACGTCATAACGTTGGACAAGTAAGTCAACACTGTGGGTGTAGGCATTTGTGTTTGCGGCAAGTGAAAAGTTTGCACCTGTTATATTATAGGGAGAATAAAACATAAAAGAACAGAAGGTAAAATGAAAACCAGGATCTGATCTTAATGTAAAGAAGAAGTGTAAATACAGAGTTTAAAACGTTGTCTCTCTCCAATAATAACATCTGCATACTTTGCACAGTTGCAAATTCTTTGTTAGTTGTTCTCTCTAGAGCAGTAAAAACACTAACTAACCCAGACTCTTCTTAGATAATATGCCATCTGGTCCAAATGTTAATTATTCTGCTAACGTGATTTTTTGTGTGCCCTAAATGTGCATATGTGTTAGAGAATTCTATGATCAATGTTCACTTATAACACATCATTAACCGAATTTACTCTAGATTTCATTGAGAATCTGGTATTTCATCTGTCACCATCAGTGTTTTCAAATTTTTCCATGTTCCTCTATTTGCAGTGCATATCACGGCCATGTGTCATCGCTCATTAACATCAGCCCTTATAAATTTCAACAGCTGGCCAATGCAGAGCAGAGCAAATCTGTTCACGTGGTGAGTATACCTGTCCGTCTGCCACCGCAGAATGAAAACATCATGACTCAACATGCTCCATTGGATTTGACAGGGTAGTGTGTGAAACAGGCATAGTGAAGTAGGAAGCAATCCCACAGGTCATGTTCCTGTTCTTATTCTGATAAGATACATACTGTTTTAAGGCGCCGTTTCTCTTTGATGCAGCGATAAAGTGGCAGAGTGTGTTCCTAAGATCAGTCACCTGTTTCCCTTGATATTATAGATGAAGTCTGATGTGGCTGGTTGTAGAATATCCTCCTATAATGTTACATGCTAAGTGAACTAAGTCAGCCTGTCTCACCACCTTATATGGATTATTAATGTGGGTTGATATGAGTAATCGTCTCACTAAACTGAGAACCGGAACATCTAGCAACACTTATTTTCAACCGCAAGATAGAATATGTACATACTGTATCTCAAGTTTGTACTAATGTAATTACTTACCAACTCAAATTTGTAGCTTGCTTGTTTAACAGTATGGTCTCAGTTCTGTTTGAGCCATCACGTGTCACTCCTTGTCACTCATTTGTCAGGAGTTGACATCATAGCACAAACAGATCTGGAACCACGCTAATGTTTGAATAGCCTACCCAGGAGTGAAAGTAAGCCGGTCCGGTACGGGTTTACCGTCAAAATAAATTGTGGGTGTACATCATACCGGTAAAACATGAGCGTATCACAAGAATTGAAACAAAGATGGCAAGAAATCTGTTGGCTATTACACCATCATTTATCATTACCACCTATCAGTCACATGAACATTTTTAGAATGGACTTGAAAATGGGTGGTATACGTTCCAAAATGCTGTGTGGTTCAACGTGAACAATCCAATTTTGCCAAGACAGAGAGGACTGGCCGGCACCGAGACGCACATAGGCGCACACAGCAGTGGAGGCATCAATCAATTCAGGCTACAAGTGTGCCTAATGGCAATCGCCAAATGTCATTTCACTTTTTGGTGTCTCTTTCCATTCAGCAAATGGCAGGTGCACAGTGAACTGTTTTAGATAGTGGAATTATTTTAGAGTGGTGAATGTTCGCAGGTAGCCTACTTTTTTAAGTGATTTGTTTGACAATTAGATGAAAACATCATGCCTGGTTGTGTTCATGCCACATTAATAGTTATACATTTTTACAGTTAAATGACATGTCTTTAAAAAAAAACTGTACATTCACACATACTTACACTTAGGTTACATACACTTATTTTTCAACCACTCCATAAATTTCTTGTTAACAAACTATTGCTTTGGCAAGTCGGTTAGGACATTTCTCTTTGTGCATGACACAAGTAATTTTTCAAACAATTGTTTACAGACAGATTATTTCACTTATAATTCACTGTATCACAATTCCAGTGGGTCAGAAGTTTACATACACTAAGTTGACTGTGTCTTTAAACAGCTTGGAAAATTCCAGAAAAGAATGTCATGGCTTTAGAAGCTTCTGATAGGCTAATTGACATAATTTCAGTCAATTGGAGGTGTACCTGTGGATGTATTTCAAGGCCTACCTTCAGACTCAGTGCCTCTTTGCTTGACATCATGGGAAAATCTAAAATAAATCAGCCAAGACCTCAGAAAAACAATTGTAGACCTCCACAAGTCTGGTTCATCCTTGGGAGCAATTTCCAAACGCCTGAAGGTACCACGTTCATCTGTACAAACAAAAGTACGCAAGTAAACACCATGGAACCACGCAGCCGTCATACCACTCAGGAAGGAGATGCGTTCTGTCTCCTAGAAATCAACGTACTTTGGTGCGAAAAGTGCAAATCAATCCCCGAACAACAGCAAAGGACCTTGTGAAGATGCTGGAGGAAACCGGTACAAAAGTATCTATATCCACATTAAAACCAGTCCTATATCAACATAACCTGAAAGGCCGCTCAGCAAGGAAGAATCCACGGCTCCAAAACCACCATAAAAAAAGAAAGCCAGACTACGGTTTGCAACTGCACATGGGGACGAAGATCGTACTTTTTGGAAAAATGTCCTCTGGTCTGATGAAACAAAAATAGAACTGTTTGGTCATAATGACCATCGTTATGTTAGGAGGAAAAAGGGGGAGGCTTGCAAGCCGAAGAACACCATCCCAACTGTGAAGCACGGGGGTGGCAGCATCATGTTGTGGGGGTGCCTTGCTGTAGGAGGGACTGGTGCACTTCACAAAATAGATGGCATCATGAGGCAGGAAAATTATGTGGATATATTGAAGCAACATCTCAAGACATCAGTCAGGAAGTTAAAGCTTGTTCGCAAATGGGTCTTCCAAATGGACAATGACCCCAAGCACACTTCCAAAGTTGTGGCAAAATGGCTTAAGGACAACCAAGTCAAGGTATTGGAGTGGCCATCACAAAGCCCTGACCTCAATCCCATAGAAAATTTGTGGGCAGAACTGAAAAAGTGTGTGCGAGCAAGGAGTCCTACAAACCTGACTCAGTTACACCAGCTCTGTCAGGAGGAATGGGCCAAAATTCACCCAACTTATTGTGGGAAGCTTGTGGAAGGCTACCCGAAACGTTTGACCCAAGTTAAACAATTTAAAGGCAATGCTATCAAATACTAATTGAGTTTAAGTAAACTTCTGACCCACTGGGAATGTGATGAAAGAAATAAAAGCTGAAATAAATCATTCTCTCTACTATTTTTCTGACATTTCACGTTCTTAAAATAAAGTGGTGATCCTAACTGACCTAAAACAGGGAATTTTTACTGGAATTAAATGTCAGGAATTGTGAAAAACTGACTTTAAATGTATTTGGCTAAACTTCCGACTTCAACTGTCGGAGTTCCAATACCGGGAAGAAATTAAATCTACTCTCACCCCTGAGCACCATGCTGCTGTATGCTAGATCCAAACATCCCTAAATTCATTGCTCTTTAGACTGATTGCTCAGATGGTTTTTCACATGCTGTGCTTTTTTGAAATATGTTCCAACTGTGTTCTTTCCCCCATTCCCCTAGGCTCTGAGCCCTGACCTCTACAGAGGCAACTATAGACAAGACCATCCAGACCCCGCCACAGCATATGCCGATGACGTCAACAATCTTATACAGAAAGCCCATGAGAAAGGACACAAGGTACAAAATAAAAATGGTGTCGTATTCTGGGTTACCTTACCTAGAGAATCTGATGCCTACAAATAGGGCTGGGCGATGTGGACTAAAAATAATTTCACAATTTTGTCAAATTTATGGGCGATTCACGATATGAATTTTAAAAAATGTAACGTTTTCTCTAAATAAGCTTTGACGCAAAACATTAAAAGTCAGTACACTGCATGTAAAATTATACCTAGGCTAAAATATATCCTTTCCACAACCATAAGACCCACTAATAATTTAATTATTTTATCAAAATAGTTTAACCTGCTTTTTTGCAATAATCACTGATCTAACTTTCAAGTCTGTCTATGAAAATGCCATTTCTGTTAGAAATCTAACCAGAACCATGCACAATGCACTTCCTGTAGCAGGCATTATAGAAAATTAACACAGATATCATAAACAATCTCTCAAGTACAAGCCCACGTGCTAGTGAGTAGCCAGCTAATCTTTATATTTAAAGTCAACTTGTATCTATTTGCTTGCTAACAAGGTATAACAGTTGAACTGTTATGAGTACACCCTCCTGTCCGTCTCCAACTGTTTGAACAACATAGCCCGCTCACTTTGTTAAGATAAGTTGCCTACCTGGTTATAATGCTTATTTTTCAGAATGAGAACAAGTTTCCAATTCCTGATATAAATGCATCTTTAAATGCTCATTGCGCATTCATAAAACACAGACTAAACAGCTAGCACATGACAGTCTGTGGCTAAAATGCTACTAGCAGTGAGCATACATTTTCCACAATCATGTTCATTGATACTCTCGTTATAGTGTACCACAGTATGAGTCATAATACCCATAAAACCTAGCGGTCAAACAGGGAAATGGTTCTAATCGTTTTTCCACCATTAATTTTTAGAATTTTAGGGATTTTAGAATTTTAGGGATTTTAGAAACATTTAAAATAAGGGCTGTGTTCCGTGTAGACTTAACCTGGCGTGACATTTTGATAACCGTGTAAATCTCTCTAGGACAAGGTGACTTATCAATATATTTGCCTGTATTTTGCCCCCCAAAATGAATTAGCTGCTAATGTAGTTATCATAAATAACTACAAATGCCATGACGATCTGGACGAGACTGCAGAATCTAGGCTAAAGCAAAGAATCTCTGGATGAACTATCTGATGTTACCTAAATGTAGTAATTAATACATTGGCTACACTTCTTTAAATAGACAATTCTGTGAACTGTCATGTGCAAGTTTTAAATTGACACAATACCTATTAGCAAAGGTGTCAGCTAGAGATGACGTGCAGGAGCTTGCAGGGATTTGTAGTTTTGCATGATGTCTACTTTGATGCTAATTAGCATTTTCAAATCTGTAAATAGAGCCAAATACAGTATACAATGCTTTTGGAAAGTATTCAGACCCCTTGACTTTTTCCACATTTTGTTACCTTACAGCCTTATTATAAAATGGATTAAATAAATAAAAATGCTCAGCAATCTACACACAATGCCCCATAATGACAAAGCGAAAACAGGTTTCTAGAAATGTTTGCACATTTATAAAAAAAATACAAAACAGAAATACCTTATTTACATAAGTATTCAGACCCTTTGCTATGAGACTCGAAATTGAGCTCATGTGCATCCTGTTTCCATTGATCATCCTTAGAGATGTTTCTACAACTTGATTGGAGTCCACCTGTGGTAAATTGAATGATATCACATTTACATACAGTACCAGTCAAAATGTTGGACACACCTACTCAGTCCAGAGTTTCTTTATTTTTACAATGTTCTACATTGTAGAATAATAGTGAAGACATCAAAACTATGAAATAACACATATGGAATCATGTAGTAACCAAAAAAGTGTTTTATTTTATATTTGAGATTCTTCAAAGTAGCCACCCTTTGTCTTTATAAATGAATCACGCTTCACCATCTGGTAGTCAGACGGACGAATCTGGGTTTGGCGGATGCCAGGAGAACGTTACCTGCTCCAATGCATAGTGGCAACTGTAAAGTTTGGTGGAGGATAGATAATGGTTTGGGGCTGTTTTTCATGGTTCGGCTTGGCCCCTTAGTTCCAGTGAAAGGAAGTCTTAACACTACAGTATACAATGACATTCTAGACGATTCTGTGCTTCCAACTTTGTGGCAACAGTTTGGGGAAGGCCCTTTTCTGTTTAAGCATGACAATGCCCCCGTGCATAAAGCGAGGTCCATACAGAAATGGTTTGTCGAGATCGGTGTGGAATAACTTGACTGGCCTTCACAGAGCCCTGACCTCAACCCCATTAAACAACTTTGGGATGAATTGAAACGCCGAGCCCCAGGCTTAATCGCCCAACACCAGCAATAATTCAACATCTAGTGGAAAGCCTTCCCAGAAGAGTGGAGGCTGTTATAGCAGCAAAGGGGGGACCAACTCCATATTAATGAGATTTTCGACGAGCAGGTGTCCACATATTTTTGGTCATGTAGTGTATATTGATAAAAGTCACCTAGACCACGAGAGATTTATATGTTTATCAAAACATCACGCCAGGGTAAGCCTATACGAAATACAGCCCTTATTTGAAGTGTTTCTAAAATCCCCTGCGGGAAAAAATTATGGTGGAAAAACGATTAGAACAATTTCCCTGTTTGACCACTAGGTTTTATGGGTATTATGAAACCTCCACTTTGGGGCTCTATAGTAGGATCTGCTTTGTTTTACATTTTGGGAGTTGAGACATAAAAAGGGTATCGTTATAAAGGTTAAGTTTTCGTCTATTACAGTAAAATAAGTGTTACTGTGTCCATATGACCGATTCTGTTGGACCAAACTTCAAATGCAAATATGAAGTTTAAACTGCTTGTTGTCAAAGAGAAAGATCTTTCGTCTTTGTTGTTGTGAGTGGCAGGGGGAGGGGCTTGGTGTTAGTGTGGGAAGGTGCACAGTCCAGATAGCACAGAAGGAGCGAAGGAGACGAGACCAAAAAGACAGAACGCTCATAAAAACCACAAAAAATTTAAACTTTGATTCTTGCGATACAGGAATTTGGAACATTGTGCTAAAACACATTCAAATGAATCTAATTAATGATATATATTTCCCAGCCCTACCTGCAAATCTACTGAATATATCTCATAATTATAAGCAGTAATTGCTGAACTTAAAGGCGCAATATGAAGATATCACTCCGCCAATGTCAGTTTATGTGGCAAAACAAGCAATGTTACTATTTATTTTTGTACCTTTATTTTAACAGGGAGTCCATTTGAGACCAAGGCCTCTTTTACAAGGGATTCCTGCATGTAAACAATTATTCAATTATGCTTTGAAAGTTGATAAACTTGTAACCCCACTTTTGAATGTTTTGGTACACCTACTGGAGACCTCTTCTTTGTCTACACTCATTCAGCTTTGTTCACACCCTCTAAAGCCCCAACCATCTCTTTAAGGATTCACAGTGTAGTAAACAACCAAATATTTCAAGACTAAAAGTTGTGAAAGTAGTAGCAAAAATATGTATTACAAATAAACTTTATCTTGTCCTTGGCCTATATCGTAATCTGACTTTGGTGCAGGTCATTTTGTTCATCCCATTACCGTCTCTGGTAAACACACACTATATTAAATAAAATCTAAGTTTATTTGTCACATGAACAGGATACAGAAGGTGTAAACGGTACAGTGAAATGGTTACTTGCATAGTGGAGTCTTTTGTTTAGACATGTAGCTAGCTAGCTCGCTAAACAATGAACCACAATCTCGAATAGCGAGCCAGCCAACTAACTTTAGCTAGCTAGCTAACAGTACGCTTTAACTTGCAATTAAAACGACTTTCTGACTAAATTAGAAACGTATAACATCTGAAAGTGTAGCTAGATTCTTACCTGTAAACATGGATGAACGCTCCTACCTCTGTCATGGATGCCATGATTGCCTTTAGTTTGATGATGCAATCCGGAGACAGGTATTTTATACAACTGCCTTCTTTCTGTGTTCTCTTTGTGAACTCTCCGCATTTGGCAATCATCTCTCTGCTTCCACTGGGCATTCCACTGATTTCAAAACTCGGTCAACTTCTTCCGTGACAACGACACCGTTTCTTCCCCACCATTGTCATCAGAAGACTCTACCATGTCAAATCAAATCCAATCAGTTTATTTGTCTCTTGCGCTGAATACAACAGGTGTAGACCTTACAGTGAAATGCTTACTTACCAATAGTGCAAAAAAGGTATTAGGTGAACAATAGGTAGGTAAAGAAATAGAACAACAGCAAAAAGACGGGCTATATACAGTAGCGAGGCTATAGAAGTAGTGAGGCTACATACAGACACCGGTTAGTCAGGCTGATTGAGGTAGTATGTACATGTAGATATGGTTAAAGTGACTATGCATATATGATGAACAGAGAGTAGCAGTAGTGTAAAAGAGGGGTTGGCGGGTGGTGGGTGGGACACAATGCAGATAGCCCGGTTAGCCAATGTGCGGGAGCACTGGTTGGTCGTCCCAATTGAGGTAGTATGTACATGAATGTATAGTTAAAGTGACTATGCATATATGATAAACAGAGAGTAGCAGCAGCGTAAAAAGAGGGGTTGGGGGGGGCACACAATGCAAATAGTCCAGGTAGCCATTTGATTACCTGTTCAGGAGTCTTATGGCTTGGGGGTAAAAACTATTGAGAAGCCTTTTTGTCCTAGACTTGGCACTCCGGTACCGCTTGCCATGCGGTAGTAGAGAGAACAGTCTATGACTGGGGTCGCTGGGGTCTTTGACAATTTTTAGGGCCTTCCTCTGACACCACCTGGTGTAGAGGTCCTGGATGGCAGGCAGCTTAGCCCCAGTGATGTACTGGGCCGTACGCACTACCCTCTGTAGTGGCTTGCGGTCAGAGGCCGAGCAATTGCCGTACCAGGCTGTGATGCAACCAATCAGGATGCTCTTGATGTTGCAGCTGTAGAACCTTTTGAGGATCTCAGGACCCATGCCAAATCTTTTTAGTTTCCTGAGGGGGAATAGACTTTGTCATGCCCTCTTCACGATTGTCTCGGTGTGTTTGGACCATTCTAGTTTGTTGTTGATGTGGACACCAAGGAACTTGAAGTTCTCAACCTGCTCCACTACAGCCCCGTCGATGAGAATGGGGGCGTGCTCGCTCCTTCTTTTCCTGTAGTCCATAATAATCTCCTTAGTCTTGGTTACGTTGAGGGAGAGGTTGTCTCTGACTTCCTCCCTATAGGCTGTCTCGTCGTTGTCGGTGATCAGGCCTACCACTGTTGTGTTGTCTGCAAACTTAATGATGGTGTTGGAGTCATGTGGCCATGCAGTCGTGGGTAAACAGGGAGTACAGGAGGGGACTGAGCACGCACCCCTGGGGAGCTCCAGTGTTGAGGATCAGCGTAGCAGATGTGTTGCTACCTACCCTCACGACCTGGGGGCGGCCCGTCTGGAAGTCCAGGATCCAGTTGCAGAGGGAGGTGTTTAGTCCCAGGATCCTTAGCTTAGTGATGAGCTTTGAGGGTACTATGGTGTTGAACGCTGAGCTGTAGTCAATGAATAGCATTCTCACATAAGTGTTCCTTTTGTCCAGGTGGGAAAGGGCAGTGTGGAGTGTAGTAGAGATTGCATCATCTGTGGATCTGTTTGGGCGGTATGCAAATTGGAGTGGGTCTAGGGTTTCTGGGATAATGGTGTTGATGTGAGCCATTACCAACCTTTCAAAGCACTTCATGGCTACAGACGTGAGTGCTACAGGTCTGTAGTCATTTAGGCTGGTTATCTTTGTGTTCTTGGGCACAGGGACTATGGTGGTCTGCTTGAAACATGTTGGTATTACAGACTCAATCAGGGACATGTTGAAAATGTCAGTGAAGACACCTGCCAGTTGCTCAGCACATGCACGGAGCACACGTCCTGGTAATCCGTCTGGCCCCGCAGCCTTGTGTATGTTGACCTGTTTAAATGTCTTGTTCAATGAAAATGTTTTTACCTAAATCAGGGATTTACTCATTGTCTGATTCATTTTCAGAGAGAGTCGGCATGGCACGATCATCCTCCAGAAAGTAGTCCATCACAACTTTCTCCCACTGAGCTTTATTGATAGTGCTATTAACTTCAAGGCAGCAATGTTAAGAGCAGTAGCAAAACTTTGTAGGTTTTTCATGATATCTTTAAAACAAATCAGCAATAGACAGGATTATCCACACATACTTAGCAGCTCATGTTATAGACAGAAGCACGTTACATGGCAGACCGATCCGAACATCTCTCAGCATGTCCAGCCCATCCATTATCTCAGCCAATCATGGCTAGCGGGAAGGTTCCTGTATTTTTCCGTGGCTAAACCAACTAGGCTTGTTATTTAACAATTGTATTCGTATTTACAGATGGCATACAAGTTTGTTATTAAGGCATATAAAAGTTCACATGTTCCATCAGGCATTTCTGCCAGAAAACATATTTATATGCCTCTCCTGTGAAGTAGTGATGTGAGACATACACTGAGTTTCTTGAAACGGGTCACATTTATCTACAGTAGATGGCATTCTGTCTAGGCTTTAGGTACCTGTACAGAATGTCTGCAAGATGTGGTCTTCAAATCTGGACTGTACTTCTAAGTTCTTCTAATGTTTTGTAGTCCAGTGTTGATTTTCTTTACATAAAATAGCCTAACTATTTACCCATCACACGATGTAGAACATTGGAGGTGCTCAGTTCTGGTGAGCTCCTGCCTAAATCAAGAACTGCCCATACACAAAGGAAGTTGCCTGTTTTTGCCCGTTTTTCCCCCAACACAGGCAATAATAATTGTATCTTCCACCCCTCCTTCTTTTTTCCCTCCCGTCTTTCCTATCTCTTCTCTTGCTGTTTCTCCCACTCTCAGGTCAGGGCCGAGAATGGGCTGCATAGAGGAACTCCACAGATCTGCCTGTCCCCTGGTTACACTGATTTACAGGGGCTCTTGTGGGGCTTCCCAGGGCCAATGACACTGGCTGGCTTAACCCTCTGTTCCAGGAAAAACCTGGGAGATCCACAGCCAAATCCAATGGAAGGTCCCATCTTTACTTTCTGACATCAGTCATTCCCAGTTCAGTAGCAAGATGGAAGTGATGGCAGCCCTAGAAGGCAAAGAGATGGAAATGGATGGATTACAATGCAGTTCTCCCAGAAGACAAAGCCAGCCTAATGGACCTTTTGCTGTATGATGCAGTCTCATCTTATCCCTTTAACCATATCTTTTTCATCTTGTTGCTATTGAGCTTTAAGGCTTAGTGAGATTGTTTTCTTCCTGGCTGGGAGTGGCTAAATGTTAGCCAAAAAGTGAGACTCCACTGTTATGAAAAAGGGGAGAGAGGAATTCACAGGTTCATAGACCTGGGACACTACCTGGGACAAGTCTTTCCCCTATCTGTATGTGTTGACATAAGGGGAGACATGGTGTTGGGTCTGATGTGCTCTTCTCTTGTGCAGGTTGCTGCTTTTATTGCAGAGTCGCTGCAGAGTTGTGGTGGGCAAGTCATCCCCCCTGCAGGCTACTTCCAGAAAGTGGCACAGTATGTACCAAGAGACTGCATTTACTCACTATAAGACCTAATTTACACCTGCTATTTTTGGATTGCGATTGGACCATTGCCACACTGAAATTGGGTATTATAAGATGCATTGTGATCTGATTGGCAATCTTATAATTTTTTGGTGGGAATTGGCTAACATTTACATTTTTGTTATTTAGGAAAGAGCACAAGAGGCAACTTTTAATTTGATTTATTTTTGTGTTGCAAGTAAATACATTTGTTGTTTTGTAGCTGAAAAATTGCAGTAGTGTGTGTGTGTGCACGAGTACTTCCATACCACTGCACTGTTCCTCTCCCCCACAGACATGTTCACCGGGCTGGTGGCCTATTCATCGCTGACGAGGTGCAGGTGGGATTTGGCCGTGTTGGCACCCACTTCTGGGCCTTCCAGCTACAGGGAGAAGACTTTGTGCCTGACATTGTCACAATGGGCAAACCCATCGGCAACGGGCACCCCATGTCATGTGTGGTCACCACAAGAGAGGTAGCAGAGGCCTTCAAGAACTCTGGCATGGAGTACTTCAACACGGTAAGAGGATTAGCAACCAAGTGGTTACATAAACCGTCAAACGTTAACTTAACTGTTCCTAATGTTTGTACACTGTATTTACAATTAGTTAGCTTCACACTTTTGCTACCTACCAAACACTCCTTCCTTCATTCTTGGAGGCAAGAAGGAAGGAGTGTTTTGTAGCAAGCAAAAGAGTGAAGCTAACTAATTGTAAATACACTGAGTGTACAAAACATTAGGAACACATTCCTAATATTGAGTTGCCCCCCCCCATGGCCCTCAGAACAGCCTCAATTCATCGGGGCATGGACACTACAAGGTGTCGAAAGCATTCCACAGGGATGTTGGCCCATGTTGACTCCAATGCTTCCCACAGTTGTGTCAAGTTGGCTGGATGTCCTTTGGGTGGTGGACCATTCTTGATACACACAGGAAACTGTTGGGTGTGAAAAACCCAGCAGTGTTGCAGTTCTTGACACTTCAATACCCTGTTCAAAGGCACCTAAATATTTTGTCTTTCCCATTCACCCTCTGAATGACACACATACACAATCCATGTCTTAATTATTTCAAGGCTTAAAAATCCTTATTTGACCTGTCTCCTCCCCTTCAACAACACTGATTGAATTGGATTTAACAAGTGGCATCAATAAGGTATCATAGCTGTCACCTTGATTCACCTGGTCAGTCTATGTCATGGAAAGAGCAGGTGTCCTTTATGTTTTATATACTCAGTATAAATGTAAATAGGTGAAATTGAGCTAATTTGGCCAATTCCCAGCAGATTTGTCTTCCAGTTGTACATGACCTGACTGTTTTCTGCAACTTGGATTTCCCAGTTTGGCGGTAACCCTGTGTCCTGTGCCATTGGCCTTGCTGTGCTGGACGTGATTGAGAAAGAGGATCTCCAAGGCAACGCGCTGCGGGTGGGGGGCTACCTGACACGACTGCTGGAGCAGCAGAAGGAGAAGCATCCACTGGTGGGGGATGTCAGGTACACACACACGCACACACACTGCACCGTCCATAACTGCAGGGCTTTCCAGAGGGTGGTGCGGGCAGCACAACGCATCACCGCACTGCCAGCCCTGGACATCTTCGGCACCCACTGTCACAGGAAAGCCAAGAAGATCATCAAGAACATCAGCCACCTAAGCCATGGCCTGTTCACCCCTCTATCGTCCAGAAGTCAAGGTCAGTACAGGTGCATCAAAGCTGGGACAGAGAGACTGAAAAACAGCTTCTATCGCAAGGCCATCAGACTGTTAAATAGCCATCTCTAGCCGGCTTCCACCCAGTACCCTGCCCTGAACTTAGTCACTGTCACTAGTTGGCTACCACCCGGTTACTCATCCCTGGACCTTAGAGGCTGCTGCCCTATGTATTTCAAATCAGGTGCAGACCTTACAGTGAAATGCTTAGTTACAAGCCCCTAACCAGCAATGCAGTTTTAAAAAATACGAATAAGAAATAAAAGTAACAAGTAGTTATAGAGCAGCAGTAAAATAACAATAGCGAGACTATATACAGAGGGTACCGGTACAGAGTTAATGTGCGGGGGCACCGGTTAGTCGAGGTAATTGAGGTAATATGTACATGTCGGTAGAGTTATTAAAGTGACTATGCATAGATAATAACAGAGAGTAGCATCAGTGTACAAGGTGTGGGGAGGGGGGCAATGAAAATAGTCTGGGTAGCCATTCGATTAGATGTTCAGGAGTCTTATGGCTTGGGGATAGAAGCTGATTAGAAGCCTCTTGGACCTAGACTTGGCGCTCCGGTACCGCTTGCCGTGCGGTAGCAGAGAGAACAGTCTATGACTAGGGTGGCTGGCGTCTTTGACAATTTTTAGGGCCGTCCTCTGACACCACCTGGTATAGAGGTCCTGGATGGCGGGAAGCTAACCTCTGTAGTGCCTGGCAGTCGGAGGCCGAGCAGTTGCCATACCAGGCAGTGATGCAACCAGTCAGGATGCTCTCCATGGTGCAGCTGTAGAACCTTTTGAGGATCTGAGGACCCATGCCAAATCTTTTCAGTATCCTGAGGGGGAATAGGTTTGTCGTGCCCTCTTCACGACTGTCTTGGTGTGCTTGGACCATGTTAGTTTGTTGGTGATGTGGACACCAAGGAACTTGAAGCTGTCAACCTGCTCCACTACAGCCCCGTCGATGAGAATGGGGGCATGCTCGGTCCTCCTTTTCCTGTAGTCCACAATCATCTCCTTTGTCTTGATCACATTGAGGGAGAGGTTGTTGTCCTGGCACCACACGGCCAGGTCTCTGACCTCCTCCCCATTGGCTGTCTCGTCGTTGTCGGTGATCAGGCCTACCACTGTGTCATCGGCAAACTTAATGATGGTGTTTGAGTCGTGCCTGGCTGTGCAGTCATGGGAGTACAGGAGGGGACTGAGCACGCACCCCTAAGGGGCCCCTGTGTTGAGGATCAGCATGGCGGATGTGTTGTTACCTACCCTTACCACCTGGGTGCGGCTCGTCAGGAAGTCCAGGATCCAGTTGCAGAGGGAGGTGTTTAGTCCCAGGGTCCTTAGCTTAGTCCCAATGGTCAGCCTGGTACGGCAACTGCACCGCCCTCAACCGCAAGGCTCTCCAGAGGGTAGTGCGGTCTGCACAACGCATCACCGGGCGGCAAACTACATGCCCTCCATGACACCTACAGCACTCGATGTCACAGGAAGGCCAAAAAGATCATCAAGGACAACAACCACCCGAGCCACTGCCTGTTCATACCGCTATCATCCAGAAGGCGAGGTCAGTACAGGTGCATCAAAGCTGGGACCAAGAGATTGAAAAACAACTTCTGTCTCAAGGCCATCAGACTGCTAAACAGCAATCACTAACTCAGAGAGGCTGCTGCCCACATTGAGACCCAATCACTGGACACTTTAATAAATGGATTTAAAAATGGTATCACTAGTCACTTTAAATAATGCAACTTTAATAATGTTTACATATCCTACATTACTCATCTCATATGTATATACTGTATTTCATACCATCTTTTGCATCTTGCCTATGCCACACCGCCATCGCACATCCATATATTTATATGTACATATTCTTATTCCATCCCCTTACATTGTGTGTATAAGGTAGTTGTTGTGAATTTGTTAGATTACTTGTTAGATATTACTGCACTGTCGGAACTAGAAGCACAAGCATTTCATCCACTGGCAAGAGATATCAAGTAGGCCTACTCACTTAACTAAGGGGGAGAGAGGCTTATCATCTGAGCCTGATACTGACTCCCTCATATTGCAATAGCTTAGAGCTCTACACATTAACCATTGATCATGTATTTGGGTGTCACAGTTGTGTTTCAGTATTTGCAGATATACAACATGAATAATGTCTTTGGTCAGAAAAAAAAGAAAGGGTTTTAAACAATATGGTATTGTAAAGTTTTGGACAAGTAATAGCTGTAAATTTACACTGAATAATTTGACTTAAGTATTACAAAACATTTTGTGCATACTGAATAAACCACTGATCTATATACAAATATACACAATACCAATGCTTTTACCACTAGTAGTGATGGGCACCAATATCAATAATTTGACATGGCAAGGCATATTGTGATATCGATTGATCCGTCCTGTTATCCTTCCCATTATGTAAAAATGCTAACTTGACTGCTACTGCATGCACAAAACCCTTCTTACAGGCTCTCAACTTAGCATGCTGATGTGCAATCAACGGTAGATATGCTTCCCATTGTATTCAAACTGGTTGAGTAGGTTTTAGGCTCCTTTAGGAAAAGTCCATACTTATATCAGTTGCATTTTTCCAGTTGGTGCCTATCACTCACCACTACAATATGCCAATGTACATATCCAGTGTCAAATTACCCTGAAACCTATAGAGGATTCTTAGAAATGCAGCTGGTAACAACACATTCAACATGACAGAGGTTCACGAAAGCTCTGTGTGTGTGTCAGGGGTCAGACTGTGATGATGTAATGTCTGATAGGGGTCGTGGCCTGTTTGTTGGGGCGGAGCTTGTGAGAGATCGGGTGAAACTGACCCCTGCTACAGCGGAAGCCCAGGACATAATTTACAAGTGAGTGACTCATTTAGGCCATTTTTAGACATTTATAAAACTTACTTCGTTTTTATACTGTATTTTAGCATATGGTCAGTTTTTAAAATGAGATTAAACACAGTTTATAAAATGTCTGCACATTTATCAAGCCGTGTAAATCACACATAGAAGCATGTTTTATCAATTAGAATTATGTTAAATCAAATAGCACATTTTCAAATCAAGTATAAGGTTTTTAATTCACAATTAGCCATGGATTCCTACCCATTTTTTTAGGATCAAGTTCTATGAGAATTTTTGAGGCCCATGTTGGTTTAGGTTTCATACATCACATGATACCGGTGATGTGTCGTATTGTAATGATGAAAAAAAATTGAGCAATGCAGAAGCACACATGAACTACGCGCAGTTATATGAGCATATTAAGACCAAAAATCGTTCGGCACCTCCTCCTAGTTGTAGTGTTAACACAACGGTTATGTAAACGTTTGGGCATACTCGTCATTGACAGCCATGGTCTCAACCCCAGTGTAATCGTGGCTATAGTTGGCTGTACTATAGTAAACTAAACTATAGTTTAGCACTTGGGGGATGGCCTCAAGTCAAGAAACATATCTTCTCTTGAAAATCTTAATTGTAATTGATCCAGAAGAGACTTGTAGACCCAGAACAGACATTGCAGTATGCTTGTTTCATTAGGACAAATATGGAGTTCCAAACTCTGTTTCCCCAGACTGAAGGAACAACACATCCTACTAAGTGCAGATGGTCCTCATCGCAATGTCCTCAAGTTCAAACCACCCATGTGCTTCTCTGAGGAGGACGCCGACATGGTCGTGGAAAAGATTGACCAGATTCTCACAGGTACTCTTAATGCCCCTCTGAGTTTGTGAGCTGTTGTCTGGAAAGTAGCAGAAACCACATCCTTCTTTCTCTTGTCCATTATTCAAAATGCTTGTAGTGTCATGTCACTGTGGTACCATGGCAAGAAGTTTTATTATGAGTATTTTTTATTTTTTTTTAACAGACATTGAGAAGGCGTTGGGGTTACAAATGCCCTCCACAGTACATACAGAGAATGGAAGCCGTAAGAGAAATGTAAGTCTGGCTTAGCTCCTTCCCCTCAATCTCTTAGCCATTCACATATCTAATTTTAGCAGTACCAGTGTGTCGCCACTGATTATGTTAATGTATTCATTTTTTTATGTGATATTGTTTTGGAACTGAGTTTCCATAGCTAGGGCTGACACTTAGGACTTGAGAAGAACAGAACCAATTAACTCTGCATCATCAATACAGTTGCTCTGTGAGAAGGTGTTAACTGTGGAAGGTGTTAACTCATGTTCACAGTTAGCCATTGTTATTTAAATGCTGGCTGAAATAATAGCACTGGACGAGTTTACCACAGTCAGTTTCACAATTGGGCTAACAGTAACGGGGTGGCAGGTAGGCTAGTGGTTAGAGCGTTGGGTCAGTAACTGAAAGGTTGCTGGCTCAAATCCCCGAGCTGACAAGTTAAAAATCGGTCGTTCTGCCCCTGAAAAAGGCAGTTAACCCACTGCTACCCGGTAGGACGTCATTGTAAATAAGAATTTGTTCTCAACTGACTTGCCTAGTTAAATAAAGGTACAATTTAAAAAACAGAGATAACAGTGGAATACAAATGTGTGGTCACAAGATTTTACAGACTATACCCCTGGAAATATGGTTATCAGTAGCAGTACAATGATAACGCTGTGAAATAGTGGGAATGAGATGAGTTACCTGAGCAGGGGTTTGGCTGTATTTGAGTCAATATTTTATAAGAGAACTTTTGCCCTTTTCATATTTATTTGAATGCAAGCCATCCCTCTTGTAAACTGGGGCTTCTCACAAAAGTGGTCAGAATTGTCAATGTACTCCAAATCCATTGAGAAATAGTTGCATTTAAGGCAGAAGAGATGACTACAGCATTCCGTGACCTATTCTTGGTAGCGGCCCGGAAATGAGAACACGCTTGCCTGTCTCCTTTAACCTGCCTATAAGCCCTCTGAAGTCATATTTTACTAACATGAATGACTACTGTGTGAGCATTCAGGTGCTTCTCCATCACCACAGGGACCTGGTATTATTATAATATAGTATTATCTTTTCAGATCTGTGGACACAGAAGGTTTGTGGCAGCTTAATTGGGGAGGACGGGCTCGTGGTAATGGCTGGCGTGGAATCAGTGGAACGATATCAAATACATCAAACACATGGTTTCCAGGTGTTTGATGCCATTCCATTTGCTCCGTTCCGGCCATTATTATGAGCCCTTCTCACCTCAGAAGCCTCATGTGGTGGACACTGAAAGGGTGGGTGCTAGGGGAAAGAGCTAAAGGAAATGAAACCAGGAGAGAGAATGATGATACTGAGAATGCAGCAAAATGTTACACATACTGTATGCCTTCAGATTTATCCATATTGTTGCTTGCTGTTTGGGGTTTTAGGCTGGGTTTCTGTACAGCACTTTGAGATATCAGCTGATGTAAGAAGGGCTATATAAATACATTTGATTTGATTTGTTCTCATCATGTTCATTTGATCACAAGGTTCAACCTGAGGAAAACGGATGTCATCATTCAAATGGAATAAGCCATAGCCGTGATACGTCTCAACAGCATGCCTCTCAGCAAAACAAAAGGCTGAGGCCTTAATGGACTTGTGGAGTTTTGCTACTGTCTTATAAGACCTGAATAGTGTGCCCTGCGCACATGTTTCACATGTTTCGATGGATAAAGGAAGCGACTTCATTCTCAAATCTATAATTACTTTTTATAAGCATTTATAATATGTTAGTTACACATTGATGTTATAATCCTAATCTCAGGTACTTTGAAATGTGATTGGAAATTTGGACAGGCATGTATAAGGCCTGCTGTTCCTCTGTATAGAGACAGAATGCAGATGAACTAGAAATCCATATTGACATTTAGGAACAAACTTAATGTGCTAATGTCCAGGATGTCTTTAGAGTCATGCATTGATCCCTCACTGTGACTTCATATTAAATAGTAAATGACAATGATTACAAATGCTAACTTTTTCAAAGTATCATTATGAAATATAAAGAACATGATAGGAGGCCTACTGAAAACACTATAAAGTAGTATTGGCCATTGTCATGTTATTGCCCACATTTAGAGAGGTTCTTCAATGAAAGCGTTGTTCTACAAAAATGTCAAATAAACAATGCAGACAGGGAACGGAATTGTTTATCTTTGTGTCTAGCTGCCTCTTGTGTACATTGAAAGAAAATGCTGAGGAGCAGAGTTGGCTACACAGAAACCTTGGACAAGACATGGTGTACTGCTATGCTAATTGTGACAAGAACAAGTACCAAAACACTTAGTTAATAGCCCAGGCGTTTATTTGCTTAAATCACGCAACAATACAGGCGCTTATTAGAGACAGGCTTCTATTTTAGCTTTTGCACATTTGTATAGTTAATTGTTTAATACCAGCTTTTCTTGTACTAATATGTTATCATTTGCACACCGTGTCACATTTATTTTGTCTTACTATGCCTGTATAAAATAAAATACAACTTTTCTTTGACAGGATAATCATTGACCTCCGACTGTGCCTTTCCGGCAGTTCGTACTTTCACTACTAGAGGGTGATCTGCCAATTTCTAGTGGTCTGTACTCCCAAAATAGTTTTTGTGCTTGCCAGTTAGCTAGCAGTTCTCAGCGCTAGCAGTGTCTTACAGCCGATAAAAATGGATGATTGCCATAATATTTGAGTATTTACTGAATTATTTAATGTAACAAATCAAATATTAAACCTCGTAAACAATTCATGGTAACCTTTAGATCCAGTGTTAATCTGAAACAGGTGTTTATTTGCTGAAATGTGTGACATTGGCTGGCTATTAAAAGGGACGGGGCTATTTGAGACTCAGCAAGTTTTAAGGTTCATCAGGTTCCTATTGCCCAATATTGCTAAAGTTTGGTCAATGCAACACTGAAGTGTAGGGGACATTTGTCCTAAAATATTGTTTTTGTCTTTGGTGAACACATTTGCAAGGATAATTATTACATTATATTAAAGACAATTATTATCCCTATGTGCAGTAATAACATAAAAAGGTAATACAATAGATACTGTATTTATGAATACATACTTTCTTGATTTTATAACCATCATAAAAACGGTTACTAATGGTACAATAGGTTAAGGTGGGTCACTGTTGTTCAGCCAAGTGCACCACTAACACAGATTCTCCCAAGGTTCTGTTTTGTTCCCACTTTTGTATATTTTATAAGTTCTTACAGACTGTAAATGAAATGTTCCTATGACAGCCCAGGTCAGCCTTCTGCAAAATGACCAGAAACACCATGGCCCAGTCCTAGATGACTCTGTTTAGTGATGTGATACATCGCATTTAGGGCCTCTTTGCACTACATTACTTTGATGACAAACTAGGTCCAGGAGAGATACTTGTGTAGTGTAAAGAGAGATAGATACACATCTCTCTTTAAAGACATGCTCCAGAACTTTAGCAACTAGTTAGTCTTTTTTAAACTTCCTGCTTTGGGCTGGATGTGTCAATGTGTAGTTCATACATGTATAATGTATGAGCAGAATTACTGTTTTACCTCAATTAGCCAGAAGTGTGCAAAGCTGTCATCAAGGCAAAGGGTGGCTACTTTGAAGAATATAAAATATATTTTGATTTGTTTAACACTTTTTTGGTTGCTACATGATTCAATATGTGTTATTTCATAGTGTTGATGTCTTCACTATTATTCTACAATGTAGAATATAGTAAAAATAACTACAGTTGAAGTCGGAAGTTAACATACACTTAGGTTGGAATCATTAAAACTTGTTTTTCAACCACTCCACACATTTCTTGTTAACAAACTATAGTTTTGGCAAGTTGGTTAGGACATCTACTTTGTGCATGACACAAATAATTTTTCCAACAATTGTTTACAGACAGATTATTTCACTGTATCACAATTCCAGTGGGTCAGAAGTTTATATACACTAAGTTGACTGTGCCTTTAAACAGCTTGGAAAATTCCAGAAAATTATGTCATGGCTTTAGAAGTTTCTGTTAAGCTAATTGACATAATTTGAGTCAATTGGAGGTGTACCTGTGGATGTATTTCAAGGCCTACCTTCAAACTCAGTGCCTCTTTGCTTGACATCATGGGAAAATCAAAAGAAATCAGCCAAGAAAAAAAATTGTAGACCTCCACAAGTCTGGTTCATCCTTGGGAGCAATTTCCAAATGCCTGAAGGTACCACGTTCATCTGTACAAACAAGTATAAACACCATGGGACCATGCAGCTGTCATACTGCTCAGGAAGGAGACGCATTCTGTCTCCTAGAGATGAACGTACTTTGGTGCGAAAAGTGCAAATCAATCCCAGAATGCGAAAAGTGCAAATCAATCATCAGACCAGAGGACATTTCTCCAAAAGGTACAATCTTTGTCCCCATGTGCAGTTGCAAACCGTAGTCGGGGTTTTTTATGGCGGTTTCGGAGCAGTGGCTTCTTCCTTGCTGAGCGGCCTTTCAGGTTATGTCGATATAGGACTCGTTTTACTGTGGATATAGATACTTTTGTACCGGTTTCCTCCAGCATCTTCACAAGGTCCTTTGCTGTTGTTCTGAGAATGATTTGCACTTTTCGCACCAAAGTACGTTCATCTCTAGGAGACAGAACGCATCTCCTTTCTGAGCGGTATGACGGCTGTGTGGTCCCATGGTGTTTATACTTGCGTACTATTGTTTGCACAGATGAACGTGGTACCTTCAGGCGTTTGGAAATTGCTCCCAATGATGAACCAGACTTGTGGAGGTCTACAATTATTTTTTTGAGGTCTTGGCTGATTTCTTTAGATTTTCCCATGATGTCAAGCAAAGAGGCACTGAGTTTGAAGGTAGGCCTTGAAATACATCCACATCTCCAATTGACTCAAATGATGTCAATTAGCCTATCAGAAGCTTCTAAAGCCATTACATCATTTTCTGGAATTTTCCAAGCTGTGTAAAGTCACAGTCAATTTAGTGTATGTAAACTTCTGACCCACTGGAATTGTGATACAGTGAATTATAAGTGAAATAATCTGTCCGTAAACAATTGTTGGAATAATTACTTATGTCATGCACAAAGTCCTAACCGACTTTCCAAAACTATAGTTTGTTAACAAGAAATTTGTGGAGTGGCTGAAAAATGAGTTTTAATGACTCCAACCCAAGTGTATGTAAACTTCCAACTTCAACAGTATCTGATCATAAATTACTGTTTCTAGCACTTTAAACAACACACTCAAAATAGACACAGGTCTATAGTTTTCCCCTTCTTGTGGTAAATGCACTCCAAGTCACTTATTTTAATGGGTATGTCATCAAATACCAGGCCTAGATCTTGTGTGTTGTTGAACTGTTACTTTTTCTGTATAGAGAAAATAGTAGTCAATGTAACACCACTGCTTGTTTTTATTGATACACATCATTGTGGTTGTTCACAGAATTTACTGGCTGGCACCTACGATTGTGTGCAGGGAAATCGGTTTCTAGATCTGTGTTTATATTAGTGGCAAGTTCTACACAGATCTACTGCCCCCATGCGCTGCTCTCAATTTGAGCTGTGATAGGGAAAGAGCACCACCTTTTGGACATCCAGCCAAAGTGTATCATCTCCATGCACTTATTTCTACATGCCTGGATCTCCAAACAGAATTCACACTTTCACTAGCATGAATTCAGTTTGGATTCAATATTACCACACATTGTATAAGCTTTGGTAATACTTTATTTATACAGAGAACCCACATTTAGACCAGGGTCTCATTTTCAATGGTGTGTTCAAATAATAAAAAATCAAAACACCTTAAACAGAGAAAATTACAGAGAAAAAAATAATATATAGGGGGAAAAACACAATACCAGTGAAAAGTTTGGACACACCTACTTCATTTTTATTTTTTTCTACATCGTGAAGACATCAAAACTATGAAATAACACATATGGAATCATGTAGTAACCAAAAAAGTGTTAAACAAATCAAAATAAGATTTTGCCTTGACAGCTTTGCACACGCTTGGCATTCTCTCAACCAGCTTCATGAGGTAGTCACTTGGGATGCATTTCAATTAACAGGTGTGCCTTGTTAAAAGTTAATGTGGAATTTCTTTACCTCTTATTGCGTTTGAGCCAATCAGTTGTGTTGTGACAAGGAAGGAATGGTATACCAAATAGGGATAAGTCGATATTATGGCAAGACAGTCCATCATTACTTGAAGACATAAAGGTCAGTAAATCCAGAAAATGTCAAGAACTTTGAACGTTTCTTCAAGTGCAATTGCAAAAACCATCACGCGCTATGATGAAACTGGCTCTCATGAGGACCGCCACAAGAAAAGAAGACCCAGAGTTACCTCTGCTGCAGAGGATAAGTTCATTAGTTACCAGCCTTAGAAATCTGCAATTACCTGCACCTCAGATTGCAGCCCAAATAAATGCTTCACAGAGATCAAGTAATAGACGCATCTCAATATCAACTGTTCTGGGGAGACTGCGTGAATCAGGCATTTGTGGTCGAATTGCTGCAAAGAAACCACTACTAAAGGACACCAATAAGAAGAACAGACTTGCTTGTGCCAAGAAACACGAGCAATGGACACGAAATCTGTCCTTTGGTCTGATGAGTCCAAATTTAAGATTTTTGGTTCCAACCGCCGTGTCTTTGTGAGAAGCAAAGTAGGTGAATGGATGATCTCCGAATGTGTGGCTCCCACCTTGAACCCACCTTGGCTCCCGACCTCAACCCAATTGAGATGGTTTCGGATGAGTTGGACTGCAGAGAAGTAAAAGCAGCCAACAAGTGCTCAGCAAGTGGGAACTCCTTCAAGACTGTTGGAAAAGCATTGCAGGTGACTACCTCATGAAGCTGGTTGAGAGAATGCCAAGTGTGCAAAGCTGTCATCAATGTAAAGGGTGGCTACTATGAAAAATATCAAATATAAAGTATACTTTGATTTAACACTGTTTTGGTTACCACACGATTCCATATGTGTTATTTCATAGTTTTGATGTCTTTACTATTTCTACGATGTAGAAAATTGTCAAAATAAATTAAAACCCTAGAATGGGTTGGTGTGTCCAAACATTTGACTGGTACTGTATGATTCTAATCTCTGAACAGAGATGCTGATACACTTTAGATATTGTTTTGTAGCTTTAATGTTTTCCACTGTGAATTTTATTCGTACTACAACAAATACCACATACAGATATGAGTGATATGATTTGCTGCTGAAAATTAAGACTACCTTTAGTGAATGTAGGTTTTTCGCCATACATCCTTAAGTCACAGATTTCTGTACGAGTATATATGAATAAAAAAATAAAAAAACATCCTCTCACTGTCAACTGCGTTTATTTTCAGCAAATTTATAATAAACAAAATATTTGTATGAACTGAACAAGTTCCACAGACATGTGACTAACAGAAATGGAATAATGTGTCCCTGAACAAAGGGGGGTTCAAAATCAAAAGTAACAGTCAGTATCTGCTGTGACCACCAGCTGCATTAAGTACTGCAGTGCATCTCCTCATGGACTGCACCAGATTTGCCAGTTCTTGCTGTGAGATGTTACCCCATTCTTCCACCAAGGCACCTGCAAGTTCCAAGACATTTCTGGGGGGAATGGCCCTAGCACCTCACCCTCCGATCCAACAGGTCCCAGACGTGCTCAATGGGATTGAGATCCGGGCTTTTCCCTGGCCATGGCAGAACACTGACATTCCTGTCTTGCAGGAAATCACACACAGAAAGAGCAGTATGGCTGGTGACATTGTCATGCTGCAGGAAGGGTACAACATGAGGGAAGAGGATGTCTTCCCTGTAACACAGCATTGAGATGGTTCATTGAACAAGCATGGGAAACAGTGTTTAAACGCTTTACAATGAAGATCTGTGTGGATTTTTACAAATTATCTTTGAAAGACAGGGTCCTGGAAAAGGGACGTTTCTTTTTTTGCTGAGTTTATATTATATACACATGCATACAGTTGAAGTCGGAAGTTTACATAAACTAGTTTTAATGACTCCAACCTAAGTGTTTCAACCACTCCACAGATTTCTTGTTAACAAACTATAGTTTTGGCAAGTCGGTTAGGACATCTACTTTGTCCATGACACAAGTAATTTTTCCAACAATTGTTTACAGACAGATTATTTCACTTATAATTCACTGTATCACAATTCCAGTGGGTCAGAAGTTTACATAAACTAAGTTGACTGTGCCTTTAAACAGCTTGGAAAATTCCAGAAAATTATGTCATGGCTTTAGAAGCTTCTGATAGGCTAATTGACATAATTTGTGTCAATTGGAGGTGTACCTGTGGATGTATTTCAAGGCCTACCTTCAAACTCAGTGCCTCTTTGCTTACATTTTTTTTTACATTTAAGTCATTTAGCAGACGCTCTTATCCAGAGCGACTTACAAATTGGTGCATTCACCTTATGATATCCAGTGGAACAACCACTTTACATCTAACTCTTTTAAGGGGGGGGGGGGGTTAGAAGGATTACTTTATCCTATCCTAGGTATTCCTTAAAGAGGTGGGGTTTCAGGTGTCTCCGGAAGGTGGTGATTGACTCCGCTGACCTGGCGTCGTGAGGGAGTTTGTTCCACCATTGGGGTGCCAGAGCAGCGAACAGTTTTGACTGGGCTGAGCGGGAACTGTACTTCCTCAGAGGTAGGGAGGCGAGCAGGCCAGAGGTGGATGAACGCAGTGCCCTTGTTTGGGTGTAGGGCCTGATCAGAGCCTGAAGGTACGGAGGTGCCGTTCCCCTCACAGCTCCGTAGGCAAGCACCATGGTCTTGTAACGGATGCGAGCTTCAACTGGAAGCCAGTGGAGAGAGCGGAGGAGCGGGGTGCTTGACATCATGGGAAAATCTAAAGGAATAAGCCAAAAATTGTAGACCTCCGCAAGTTTGGTTCATCCTTGGGAGCAATTTCCAAACGCCTGAAGGTACCACGTTCATCTGTGCAAACAATAGTACGCAAGTATTAACACCATGGGACCACGCAGCCGTCATACCGCTCAGGAAGAAGACGCGTTCTGTCTCCTAGAGATGAACGCACTTGGGTGCGAAAAGTGCAAATCAATCCCAGAACAGCAGCAAAAGGACCCTGTGAAGATGCTAGAGGAAACAGGTACAAAAGTATCAATATCCACAGTAAAATGAGTCCTATATCAACATAACCTGAAAGGCCGCTCAGCAAGGAAGAAGCCACTGCTCCAAAACAGCCATAAAAAAGCCAGACTACGGTTTGCAACTGCACATGGGGACAAAGATCATACTTTTTGGAGAAATTTTCTCTGGTCTGATGAAACACAAATAGAACTGTTTGGCCATGATGACCATCATTATGTTTGGAGTAAAAAGGGGGAGGCTTGCAAGCCGAAGAACACCATCCCAACCGTGAAGCACGTGGGTGGCAGCATCATGTTGTGGAGGTGCTTTGCTGCAGGAGGGACTGGTGCACTTCACAAAATAGATGGCTTCATGAGGCAGGAAAATCATGTGGATATATTGAAGCAACATCAAGACATCAGTCAGGAAGTTAAAGCTTGGTCGCAAAAGGGTCTTCCAAATGGACAATGACCCCAAGCACACTTTCAAAGTTGTGGCAAAATGGCTTAAGGACAACCAAGTCAAGGTATTGGAGTGGCCATCACAAAGCCCTGACCTCAATCCCATAGAAAATTTGTTGGCAGAAGTGAAAAAGCGTGTGCGAGCAAGGAGGCCTACAAACATGACTCAGTTACACCAGCTCTGTCAGGAGGAATGGGCCAACATTCACGCAACGTATTGTGGGAAGCTTGTGGAAGGCTAGCCAAAACATTTGACCCAAGTTAAACAATTAAAAGGCAATGCTACCAAATACTAATTGAGTGTATTTGAACACACCAATCCTTATTTCACTATATATCATACACATTAAGGGAGATTGTTGTATAATGCACATTTACAATTTTACCACCCTGCATCCCACTGCTGGCTTGCCTCTGAAGCTAAGCAGGATTGGTCCCTGGATGGGAGACCAAACAACAGATGCTGCTGTAAGTGGTGTTGGAGGCCCACAAAATATCCTAATGCCCCAGGGCAGTGATTAGGGTGCAGTCTTTCAGATGGGACGTTAAACAGGTGTCCTCACTCTCTGTGGTCACTAACGATCCCATGGCACTTATCGTAAGAATTGGGGTGTTAAACCCGGTGTCCTGGTTAAATTCCCAATCTTGCCCTCATACCATCATGGCCACCTACAGTAATCATCCTCAGCATACAATTGGCTTATTCATCCCCCGTCCTCTCCCCTGTAACTATTCCCCAGGTTGTTGCTGTAAATGAGAATGTGTTCTCAGTCAACTTCTGTTAAAATAATGTATAAAAAAATATTTATAAATCAGGGGGAACCCAAATAATTTTCCAATCATTTCGTTCTGAACAGAGCCATTTGTTTATTAGTTCCGTTCCACTGTTCCAACCAGCAAGAAAGTTCTGAATCGGTTCGAATCCAAAAAATTTACCGGTTTGAACCCCATTTTTTTTTTACCGGTTTATATCGTTCCTTTCAGTTCATTTTATACCTCTGAAATATTTATATATATTTTTTAAACATTTAGATCAACATTAAAATGACTATATCAGTGAGGATAGAACAGCTTGCGGGTAACAATTTAATCTTCATAGGAAAGTTGTTAAGAGGAAATGGTATTTTGCCATGACAGCATGGTTTAATCATAATGAAAGACAAACACTGTGCTGCCAGTCACTATGGAGAGAAGTGTGGGGCGCGAGATGCGACTCCAATGTGAAACCTAACTATAGTCTCCTTTAACTAGCATTGAAAAAGTTAATCCATTCTTCTCCAATTAAAAATTTGTCTCTAACAGAGATGCAGGGAGTCAGGCAGCAGATGGTGAGTTTAATAATAACAAACATGAAGAGATACAAAAGAAGAAGTGTCTGTACAAGAAAACAGAACCAATACTGCCTGATGAGTGAGGCTACAGAGTACTAGATAAGGGGAAGTAATCAGGGGAGTGTCTAGGTGTGCGTAATGATGGGTTGCCAAGACTGATGTTAGTAAACCAGCAGTCAAGTGCTGGAGCGGGAGAAGGCGTGACACTCCCTAACTTCTAAATCACACGTTGTCAGTAAGCTACAGTAACCTATACCTTGGAGGGGGAGGGGCAGGTAGCCTCACACAGTCCAATTGTGCGCGCCCTATGGGACTCCTGGTCACGGCCAGCCTGGGATCTGTGCCTTAGACCGCTGTGCCACTCAGGAGGCCTCGAATGACCGATTTTTAAATGACCAATTTGTCTGTCATGATCAATTTGCCAGCCATTAAAAAGGGCAGTAATTTGAAAATGTATAGCTCCATTATAATTGATAAATATTTTGTCTGGTTTTAGACATGCAAGTGTAACCTGGAGTGAAATGATTCATCCATATGATGGAAATCTGTCGCAGTGACGGATAACTTTAACCCGAGAATTATGAACTTCTCAATTAGCCACAACATTCCTAGTTTAAAGGTTTTTCTGGAAGCTGTGCTGCGCGATTTTCCCTACATTTTCCCCTACGTGGGCCAGCCCAATAGAAATTTGAGTTCACCAAGTAGCTTCAGCCCCTCGCCATATGACTGACAGCTAGCAAGATGCGCACACAGCAGAGCAATGGGTAGTGTGCAATTTTTGGTGTCCACTTTTGGCTTGTGAGCCCTACTTTCAGAACTACTGGTTATAAAGATTACAAAAGTACCGAAGAATCCATTTAAGTAAGAAGGATATTACTAGTATATTATAAAAAATGTGATTAGAGAATGACAAGCTTTCTGGAAATAACATTTATTTAAGTTCCTAATAGACACACTAAATGAGATGTTGGAAGGCATTTAGGAAGGTAGAATGGTCTACAAAACATTACTTATCAATAACCCCAACAACCCACAAATTTACTGCTTATTCAGATTTATAATCAAGAAAGTGTCCCTCCTTCCAATGGGTGCATCTCAATGGTCTATAGTGGCTTTGTCTCCACATATTCTCGCCATCTGCATTACTGAACTGAAGACAGGTTAGCAATACAGCCTGTAAGGGAATTCCATCGCACCATTTAAGTGGAAGGAAAGGAGACAAGGATAGGAAGCCTCTTGACTATTGAGATGCACATTGTGACATTTAATACATCACTCAAACATGGTCAAAGGCTTATTGCCAGGGACAAATGTTACTGTCAATTCTTCATTTGCAATTTAAATCTCTTATCATAATGTTTTAGGCCAGCTTAAATCAATCGAAGCTTAAACCTTTGGCAGTCCTTCGCCATTCTGTCTTCGTAATGTGTTGTGTCCATCTTCAACCCATGAGGTACCCACTGAGGAGAAATATAAAAGGAAAGGTAGAGACAGATTAGAGTCGGCTTCCAACATAGGTACAGTGAAAATACACAACACTTGACACATTTGTCTGCAGTTCAGGTAAAGAGCTGACTGATATCATAGACCATAAATATGAGCATCACATTCTGCTAACGCAACTCACAACGTAAATGACAGCTCTAGTTTTGATGGCACAACACCACTGAGTGCCTGGACGGGGGATGTTTCACCGCCTGGTACAGAAACTGCACCGCTAGCAACTGCAGGGCTCTACAGTGGGTGGTGCGGTCTTCCCAACACACACTGCCTGCCCTCCAGGACACCGACAGCACCAGCTGTCACAGGAAGACCAAAAAGATCAAAAGACATCAACCACCCGAGCCACGGCCTGTTCACCCCGCTATCATCCAGAAGGCAAGGTCAGTACCAGTGCATCAAAGCTGGGATCGAGAGACAGAAGCTGTTTTTCAATCTCAAGGCCATCAGACTTAAATAGCCATCACTAGCCAGCCTCCACCCAGTACCCTGCCCTGAACTTAGTCACTGTCACTAGCAGGCTACCACTCGGCTACTCAACCCTGCACCTTAGAGGCTGCTGCCCTATGTACATAGAATCAGTGGCCACTTTAATAATGGAACACTGGTAATTTTCTATATTGTTTACATACTGTTTTTCTCATTTCATATGTAAATTCTGTATTCTAGTCAATGCCATCCAATTCAACTATTTTTGTATATATTTACACTATTCTATCCTACAGATATTCTAAATATTTTATCCACATAGTGTCCATACATCCCATCACACACATTTATATACTGTATATTTTAACACTTTTTTAATTTAACCTTTATTTAAAAACTAGGCAAGTCTTAAGAACAAATTCTTATTTACAATGACAGCCAAACCCGTACGACGCTGGGCCAATTGTGCGCCGCCCTATGGCACTCCCAATCACGGCCGGTTGTGATACAGCCTGGATTCGAACCAGGATGTCTGTAGTGACGCTTCAAGCACTGAGATGCAGTGCCTTAGACCGCTGCGCCACTCTCGGGTGTCCCAAGTGGGGACTATAATCCGGACTCCAACATTGCTCATCCTAATATTTATAGATTTCTTAATTTCCTTTCTTTTACTTTTAGATGTGTGTATTGTTAGATATTACTGCACTGTTGGAGCTAAGAACAAAAGCATTTCGCTATACCCGCAATAACATCTGCTAAATATGTGTATGCAATTTTTTTGTTGTTGATTACAACAAATTTCAAAAGAGGGTTGTCCTGCAGGGCTTTACAAAACATTCAAAGACAGGGGTGTGTTCAGTACAGTGTTCAACATTTATTTGAATGGAAGCGGTTCTGTACTGAATGACCAGTTGAAGAACGATGCGATTATGGTGGCAATCTGCAGTTCAAACCACAACAAAGAGGTCACCTCGCCACCTTTGAGTAAACAGCTTAGGGATGGGGTGGTAAAAATGTAACCACTTCTATTCAGACAGAGCTATGGATGCAAGGACTAACCATCCATGATATCAACATAATAGTTTTAAACATGTTTTGAAGCTATACAGTGTTTAAAATGGAACTATAAACAATGGTGTAAAACAAGCATATTTGGAGTTTTGGTGGGGTTAAACCAGGGGTCGGCAACTGTTATGACTGGAAGAGTCATGTCAGTCGATAGGGGACCAAACATTCTACAAATGCATCATACAGCAATTCGTTAATTTCAAGTGAAAACAAACAGCAGTTACCTAGCCATCTACAGCCATCTTCCACCTCTGAACCAATGCTCTACAAAAGATGCGCTGGATTTGCTCTAAAGCTGACCTAATTGTCACAACAAGCAACTCTTTGATAGGATAGTTGAGATTGATGTTTGGGTTTTGGACAAACAGCCTTCCTATCCGCATGGTCCTAAAGCCTGGCTAAAGTGCATAATTGTGCCTTTTAGAATGATTTTAGTAGCCTACGGTATTTCAAATAGTTGGGTATGAGCAAGGCTGCATTTTTTTGGGAGGGGGGGGGGGGGGGGTCTACTACTAGTGGTGTAAAGTACTTAGTTAAAAATACTTTAAAGTACTTTTTCTTGACTACATTCCTCAATTAAATAATGTACTTTTTACTCCATACATTTCCGACAGCCAAGAGTTCATTACATTTTGAATGCTTAGCAGGACAGGAAAAGGGTCCAATTCATACACTTATCAAGAGAACATCCCTGGTCATCCCTACCGTGTCTGATCTGACGGACTCACTAAACAAATGCTTCGTTTGTAAATGATGCGAGTGTTGGAGTGTGCCCCTGGCAAGCAGCAAATAAATTTAAAAAAAAATCATCAATATTGCGCCGTCTGGTTTGCTTACTATAAGGAATTAGCAATGATTTACACTTCTACTTTTTGATACTTAAGAATATTTTATCAATTACATTCACTTATGATATTTAAGTATATTTAAAACCAAATACGTTTAGACTTGTACTCAAATAGTATTTTACTGGGTGCCTCACTTTTACTTATGTCATTTTCTATTAAGGCATCTTTACTTTTACTCAATTATGACAATTGGGTACTTTTCCCACCGTCTACTACCACTTCTGATTTAAAGATGTAAAAAAATGTATATATTGTATTTACCTTTATTCAAACATGGAAGTCATTTTTTAAATTAGCCCAGCACAATACAAAAACAAGTATAAATAAATAAACAAACAGACTAGGGCTGTCCCCACATCTGTTCTCTCGACCAATGACCAATTGATTGGTTGAAATGTTTAAACATGTATTTTTCCATATACAGTGCATTCGGAAAGTATTCAGACCCCTTCCCTTTTTCTACATTATATTACAACCTTATTCTAAAATGGATGGAAATGTTTACTCAATCTATACACAATACCCCATAATGACAAAGCGAACAGATTTAGACATTTTTTAGCTATGAGAATATAAATTTTGTTCAGGTGCATCCTGTTTCAATTGATCATCCTTGATGTTTCTACAACTTTGAGTCCACCTGTGGTAAATTCAACTGATTGGACATGATTTGAAAAGACACACGTCTATATAAAGTCCCACAGTTGACAGTGCACGTCAGAGCAAAAACCAAGCCACGAGGTCGAAGGTATTGTCCGTAGAGCTCCGAGACTTGATTGTGTCGAGGCACAGATCTGGGGAAGGGTACCACAAAATGTCTGCAGCATTGAAGGTCCCCAAGAACACAGTGGCCTCCATCATCCTTAAAATGGAAGTTCGGAACCACGAATAATGGTTGGCCTGAATGCCAAGTGTCACATCTGGAGGAAACCTGGCACCTTCCCTACGGTGATGCATGTTGGTGGCAGCATCATGCTGTGGGGATGTTTGTCAGTTGCAGGGACTAGGAGACTAGTCAGGATCGAGGGAAAGATGAACGGAGCAAAGTACAGAGAGATCTTTAGGACCTCAGACTTGGGTGAAGGTTAACCTTCCAACAGGACAACTCTAAGGACACAGCCAAGACAACGCAGGAATGACTTCAGGACAAGTCTCTGAATGTCCTTGAGAGGTCAAACCAGAGCCCGGACTTAAACCCATTTGAACATCTCTGGAGACCTGAAAATAGCCGTGCAGCAACGCTCCCCATCCAACCTGAGCTTGAGAGGATCTGCAGAGAAATGGAAGAAACTCCCCAATTACAGGTGAGCCAAGCTTGTAGCGTCATACCCTAGAAGATCCGAGGCTATAAAATGCTGCTAATGGTGCTTCAGCAAAGTACTGAGTAAAGGGTCTGAATTTTTTACATTTTATTTATTTAACCAGGTAGGCTAGTTGAGAACTGCGACCTGGCCAAGATAAAGCAAAGCGACACAAACAACAGTCACACATGGAATAAACAAACATGCTTATGGAGCAGCACTGATGTAATGACGTGATCTACATGACATTAAAGAGGTCCAACCAACCTTTTGGTAAAGAACGTAGTGATGAGTAGTAAAACTGTCTCCTGTGAAAAATGAAGGGCGCTATGATAAACGGCATCTAACACTCAAACCGCCATAGGCAAACAGCTGCTGATGTTTGATAAATACAAAGAAATAATAATAATAAAATTATGCCCTGCTCCTTCCATGACTTTTTGCTAAGTTTACTTTCCTCTGCTCATTTGTCAGAAATTTTAAATCACTAACATAAAAGTATTTAGAGCCTTTACCTTTTTTTCGTACCTATCTTCAAACTAACCCAATGTGCTGTAAGACGTTGGTACCCAGCCAGGCGCTAATGCGTCTCTCTCTTCTCACTGTATGGATGATAAATTGTGCACCTTACTTCACAATTTAATTTAAATTAGGCCTAACTGAATGAGGGTGAAGAGGTAGATTTAATTTAGAAAGGCAATAGTGTAATGAGTTTGTGTTTTGCCTATTTGTCAGCAGCAAATAATTTGACCAAACGCTTTGGGGGTTGATATCATTCTTTTACATTTTACTTTGTAAAAATAAGCTATTATAGGACTGTTTCATTTACTATAACTGTATTACTAATCAAATTTATTGTGAGGAAATTAAAACATGGTACATGTTGCAGTAGGCCTTCAGAATCATCCAAAACATATCCATGACTCTATCCAGGGAAGCAATATATGGGTTACTTAGCCAGCAATGAGGGGGGCAGCACACTTGAGCATACAGTGCATGACGCTACAAGCTTGGCACAGCTGTATTTGGGGAGTTTCTCCCATTCTTCTCAGAAGATCCTCTCAAGCTCTGTCAGGTTGGATGGGGAGTGTCGCTAAACAGCTATTTTCAGGTCTCTCCAGAGATGTTTGATGGGGTTCAAGTCCGGGCTCTGGCTGGGCCACTCAAGGACATTGAGACTTGTCCCAAAGCCACTTCTGCGTTGTCTTGGCTGTGTGCTTAGGGTCGTTGTCCTGTTGGAAAGTGAACCTTCGCGCCAGTCTGAGGTCCTCAGCGCTCTGGAGCAGGATTTCATCAAGGATCTCTTTGTACTTTGCTCCGTTGATTTTTTTCTCGATCCAGACTAATCTCCCAATCCCTGCTGCTGACAAACAGCATGAAGCTTCCACTACCATTCTTAACCGTAGAGATGGTGCCAGGTTTCTTCCAGACGTGATGCTTGGCATTCAGGCCAAAGAGTTCAATCTTGGTTTCATCAGACCAGAGAATCTTGTTTCCCATGGTCAGAGTATTTAGGTGCCTTTTGGAAAACTCCAAGCGGGCCTTTTACTGAGGAGTGGCTTCAGTCTGGCCATTCTACCATTAAGGCCTGATGCTGCAGAAATGGTTGTACTTCTGGAAGGTTCTCTCATCTCCACAAAGGAATTCTAGAGTTCTGTCAGAGTAACCATCGGGTTCTTGGTCACCTCCCTGACTAAGGCCCTTCTCCCGATTGCTCAGTTTGGCCAGGCAACCAGCTCTAGGAAGAGTCTTGGTGGTTCCAAACTTCTTCCATTTAAGAGTGGAGGCCACTGTGTTCTTGGGGACCTTCAATACTGCAGAAATATTTTGCTACCCTTCCCCAGATCTGTGCCTCCACAAAATCCTGTCTCTTGTCTAAGGACAATTCCTGGTTTTTGCTCTGACATGCATTGTCAACTGTAGGACCTTATATGTGACTCATTTCAGGAAACTAGGTGTATGTCACGCATCACAACTTCTCAGGAGAGCAATTTGAACTAAAATATTGTATTATATCAAAATGCATTTTTTTGGCAGAAATGCCTTCTGGAACATGTAAACATTTTCATGTGCCTTAACAAACTTGTATGCCATCTGTAAATATGAATACAATTGTTAAATTACGAAAAAGTCAGCAACCTTCCCCCTATCCATGATTGGCTGCGATAATGAGTGGGCTGGACATGCCGAGAGACGAGTTCAGATTGGTCTGCCATGTGGCACGCTTCTGTCTATAACATGAGCTGGTCAGTATGTGTCGGTAATTCTTTCTAACACAGCTTTTTTTTTAAAGATATATCACGCAGTAGAACTGCATAAGTGTTGCTCTCCACTCTCCGGAGGACCGAGTTTTGAAATTAGCTAAGGAGATGGAGAAAATTCTGGCGTTTGGTAGCGAATTTGCGGACAGAGTCGAAAAGACAACACAAAAGGCTGTTGTATAAAACACCTGTCTCCGGATTACATCTTCAAACTAACCCTAACCCATTTTTTATTTTATTTGAACCAGTTAAGAACAAATTCTTATTTACAATGACGGCCAAGGAACAGTGTTCCAGAAGGCATTTCTGCCAAAAAATGCATTTTGATAAAATAAAAAAAATGTGTTCAAATTGCTCTCCTGAGAAGTAGTGATGCGCGACATACACCTAGTTTTCCTGAAACAACTGCCTTGTTCAGGGGCAGAACGACAGATTTTTACATTGTCAGCTCAGGGATTCGATCCAGCAACCTTTCAGTTACTGGCCCAATGCTCTAACCATGCTCTAACCTCCCCTAACCCTAATTAACGGCATCCATGACAGAGGGAGAAACGTCCATCCATGTATATGGGTAAGATAGTCTAACTAGCTACATTTTCAGATATTACACGTTTCTAATTTAGTCAGAAAGTCACTTAAAATTTTAAGTTAAATTGTGCTGTTAGCTAGCTAACGTTATGCGTATGATCTGTGTAGTAATATTATTCATATCTCAGAGCCATTTGCATTGCTAGTTATAGCCTAATGTTAGCTAGCTAACATTGGACCTGGTTAGTTAGCTACCTGCAGATTCATTCAGGGTAGTAATGTTTTGAATTGGGATTATGGTTCAGCTAGCTAGCTGCATGTCTCAACAAAAGACTCCACTATGCAAGTAACCATTTCAATAGAATGTTCATGTCACTGTGACAACTGTCAATAGACGCAGCTGGGGGGGAATGGAATTATTTTATTATGACTTTATTTTTCTCAGCGGGGACGGGGGTCCCCTCGAGATCAGTCTCGGTTCACTGACAAACTGAAATGGTCCACCCACACAGACAGTTCAACCTCAGGAGGCTGAAGAAATGTGTCTTGTTACCTAAAACCCTCACAAGCTTTTACAGATGCACCAATGAGAGCATCATGTCGGGCTGTATCACCGCCTGGTACAGTAACTGCCCACAACCGCAGGGCTCTCCAGAGGGTGGTGCTATCTGCACAACGCATCACCGGTGGCAAACTACCTGCCCTCCAGGACCCTTACAGCACACAATGGCCAAAAAGATTGTCAAGGACAACAACCATCAGAGCCACTGCCTGTTCACCCCGCTACCATCCAGAAGGCGAGGTCAGTATAGGTGCATCAACGCTGGAACCGAGAGACTGAAAAACAGCTTCTATCTCAAGGCCATCACACTATTAAATAGCCATCACTAGCACAGAGGCTGCTGCCTACATACAGACTTGAAATCATTGGCCACTTTAATAAATGGATCACTAGTCACTTTAGTGTTTACATATCTTGCATTACTCATCTCATATATTTATACCTTATTCTATACTATCCATTGCATCTTAGCCTATGCCGCACTGAAATTACTCATCCATATATTTATATATTCTTATTCCATTCCTTTACCTAAGATGTGTGTATTAGGCATTGTTGTGGAACTGTTAGATATGGCTTGTTCGATATTGCTGCACTGTCGGAACTAGAAGAACAAGCATTTTGCTACACTCGCAATAATATCTGCTAACCATGTGTATGTGACCAATAAAATGTGTTACTATCTGTTACTATCAAGAGTGTTACTTGTGTTGATGATTAGGTCCCCTTTAAACCAGACAAACAAATGTGTAAAAACACAGCAACTTAATGGTTTTAAATGGGAGCAGTAGGGTGGGGAAGTGTTGCGCTGTCCGTCATAAAAGTAGCAAATTTCTCCCCACCCCACAGAGTGTCATGTGTTTTAGGTTGGAGGCACGATTGGAAATCTTCACAAGAGAGTAGACTTACGGCAGTTTCATTCTCATGAACACTCTGGCCATGAAGAAGCTGAGCAGGACACTGACAAAACCGATGAACAACAGAAGGAAGCGGTTGAGTTTGGGGATGTTTGGGGCATTCGAGCGATCCAGGATTATGAAGCCCAAGCCTCCCATGGTGAAGAGGAAACTGGAGGCCAACCCTTCCATGATGTATTGGCCATTCACTCTTCATAGGAAAGAGAAAAAATAAGATGGTTATGTGACTACCCCTCTCAAATTTGTGCAATACAATGCAGATAATGAATGGAGTAAATAATAGCCCCAGGCATTGACAATGCAGAAACAGCATACACTTGGGAAGTGTTAGCTCTCGAGGGGGGGATAACAGTTGAAGGGTTCTCAGTCGAACGTATGGACCACAGCTGGCCCAATGTGTACTACAGTCCCAACGCTCTGTTTTAACATTTAGAAACTTGAATAATCCTTGCAATGCGGTTTTGGAAACATTTGGAACTGAACTTTCATATAGGCAAGAAATCATTTTTCAAATAGAACCGAAACACTTTTTGTACGTCGTCTCAGCACAGTTGCACAGGGCAATATCCATTAGAGTGCAACTGGGTAGGAAGTATTGTACGTCGGCTGGAAGAATGTGTTATTCAAAACACAGCCACTTGCAACTGTGCCAAAACTAGGTACAGTAAGGGTATCTTTCATATAAAAAATAAAGAAATTGCGCCGATATGAAAATTTAGAAATGTTTCCAAAACTAACGCAAGCAAGGCGTATTAACATTCAGACACAGCGCCAGGCCTCTTAACATATTCCCCCCGCAAGGCAGATAGGCACTAGCATTAGTCTACTGTACATGAATGGGCAAGGAAAGGGGCTGCGTACTTACCTGTATGCCAAAAAGGCGACAGGCCGCTGGTGTCCATGTTCATCGGTCATTGACCCCACACTAGGTGGTTCCACAATGACATCGTAGATGATGCCTGCAGATGGGAGACACGAGGAAATCAGTTAGCCAACTAGCTAGTAGCAAGAAGGAAAATCAATAGTTATGCACTGGCATAATAATATGAATTGGGATGGTAAATGCCATGTGTAAGTGTGAAGGAGGGTGCAAAGCTAGCCCATACCAGCTGAGCTGGCTTAGTAGTTTGCTACATGTTAGCCTTCTCAATCGGCTAATAAATAAATAAAAACACTTTATTAGCCACAGTTTTGTGAAAGCTACTCTGAAAATAGCGTTTACCAAGCTGCTAACAATAACGTCAATGTCACTTAAAGGTTTAACTAAAGTTACTTTGAAAACATACACTACATGACCAAAAGTATGGGGACAACTGCTAGTCAATCATCTCATTCAAAAATCACAGGCATTTAACATGGAGTTGGTCCCCCCTACAGCACTTAGCTGTCATTTAGTGCTACAGCACTTGGCGGTCGTGTTCAGTGGAGCTTGTGTGGCCTCCCACTTCACGGCTGAGCCTTTGTTGCTCCAAGATGTTTCCACTTCACAATAACAGCACTTACAGGTGGCGGGCCAGCTCTAGTAGGGCAGAAATTTGATGAACTGACTTGTTGGAAAGGTGGCATCCTATGACGGTGCCACGCTGAAAGTCACTGAGCTCTTCAGTAAGGCCATTCTACAGCCAATGTTTGGCTATGGCGATTGTATACCTGTGGCTGAAATAGCCGAATCACCTAATTTGAAGGTGTCCACATACTCTTGTATTGTAATGAAACAGGCAGGGAGCAGGTCTCGAACCCTCGACCTTCTAGCCCGAGGTCCGGCGCGCTATCGACTGTGCCGCAAAAGCATGCTCGTGCGGCAGAGTCGATTTCCGCGCTTATAAACCCAGGGTCGTTACACTATGTATAGTGTGGTTCACTACCTCTACCTACTGAAAAATTATCATATCTAAATCTGAAATGTCATACATAGAGTTAAGAAACATGACACTGGAGTCAGATGTCAACAGAATGCTTATTTATTTTAAGCGAGTGGCTTCTAATTCGTGACCTGATCTTTATTTCGGAATGTGCAAATTCTTGCGACTTTTCTCATGGTCTGTGCTATCCGGGTTCCTTGGGATGTCCCTAGGAACCCTACCCCCCAAGCATTTTTCTACGGCTGGCCATGCTTTCCACCTGGCTACCACTACACCGGTCAATAGCTCAGCACCACCCACAGCAACTTGCCTAAGCCTCCCCCATTTCTCCTTCAACCAAATCCAGATAGCTGATGTTCTGAAAGAGTTGCAAAATCTGGACCCCCTTTCTAAAATTATCCGCCGCAATTGTTGCAACCCCCATTACTAGCCTGTTTAACCTCTTTCGTATCATCTGAGAACCCCAAAGATTGGAAAGCTGCCGCGGTCATCCCCCTCTTCAAAGGGGGACACACTCTAGACCCAAACCCATCCAATAAAGGTAAAAAATCCTGCCCTGCCTTTCTAAGTTCTTCGAAAGCCAAGTTAACTTTGCTTTATCTTGGCCAGGTCGCAGTTGTAAATGAGAACTTGTTCTCAACTGGCCTACCTGGTTAAATAAAGGTGAAATATATATAAATTTTTTAAACTGCCTGTAGCTCATATTCTTGATACCATTTAAAGGAAACACTTTGAAGTGTGGAAATGTGAATTTAATGTAGGAGAATATAACACATTAGATCTGGTAAAAGATAATACAACGAAAAAATACATGCGTTCTTTTGTTCTTTTCATTTTTCATTTTTTCACATGGGATGATTTCACTGAACAACAAAACAAAGGGAATATTGAATGAGCCATCGCATCTCCCAAAAACCTTTTCAACATACATCTGTAAAATTATAGTCTAGAAACTAAAGCTTTGGTTGTCTTTCTCTCAGGCTTCCATGTGTTCTCCCTGGACTTCCTCAATGTCCACCCCTTGAACATCAGACCCTGAGGCCTCATCTTCACTGTCACTTTCCAACCTTGTTGAGGATGGCTCTTTGTCAGGCTCAAAAAGCCTCAAATTTGCCCGGATGGCCACAAATTTTTCAACCCTTGTATTGTCAGCCTGTTGCGGGCTTTGGTGTGTGTGTGTTCCCAAACAAGGACCAGTTGCGCTGGAGGAGGCTGATGTTGGTGGGATGAAGGAGGATGAAGGAGGCAACAAGGGTAAGAGCCTCAAATCTACAAGACCCTTCCACCAGGTGGTTGATGAGATGTTGGCACGACTGCCATATTGCATCTCCATCCCAAAGCCCTTGCTTGGAAGTGTATTTCGCCAGACTGCCAAGAACCTTGCCCTCACCCAGGCGGCGCGACACGGTAGTGATGTCACCCTAGGCCTTGTTGATCTCTGCACCAGACAGGATGCTCATGCCAGCATACTTGGGCCCCAACATGTACACTGCGGCGTGTATGGGCTTCAGGCAGAAGTCTTCGCACTGTTGATGTATTTCAGAACTGCAGTTTCCTCTGCTCGGAGCAACAGTGAAGTGGGCAGGGCAGTACAGTTCAGCACCATTTCTGTTCAATGAAACGTTCCAGAACATACTGAACTCAGCCATGCTGTAGGATATATTACGGCAAGCACCAGCAGGTCAAACAAATAACTAAAATGAATGAGTGACTTAGAAAAACAAATCATGACTCGAGTCAGTAACACATCATTGCAGGGTAAGCCTACACAAAACACAGCCCTTATTTTAAGTGTTTTTAAACACTTCCCTATGGGAAAAAATGTATGGTGAAAAAACAATTGGAACCATTTCCCTGTTTGACCGCTAGGTTTTATGGGTAATATGACTCATGCGGTGGTACTCTATGGGATGCGTTCATAAATTCACTCTGGCTATCTACTCCGATTTCAGAGCACAGCATAACTAATAATTTACATACGCTCAACACCCGTTCAAAACGGTGAATATGTCAGTAAAAGACGCAAAAAAATTGTAATTGAATTGTTGCCAGCAGCACAGTTACAGTCACCGACGCTCTGGATAACATTAAAACACCCTAACCAGTTCTGCTAGGTCGAGTAAAATGGTCAGAGTGAGATTATCTAATTTGCGTCTGTAAATAGCTTGCAAACCTTAGTTTGGGTGCTTGACTGCCGTTGAGGTCAGAACGCACGAATCAACCCTACTCCTAGGCCAGAGGTTCCGTGTGCGCTCTGAACTCTGAATTTAGTAACGGAAGATCTGACAACGGTCTGAATTTACACCGAGAGCGCACTCTGGCACTCCAGATTGAATTTACTTACACACCCTATAACAAACCCTGTCATAACAGACAATGCCAAGATCATTGTGAATTGTGTCAAACTGTTTTTAATTTAGCTTATTTTGCCAAATAAACAAAAACGTATTACAATAACTGTTGGAATTCATTTTTTCCGCTATACCGTAAACGAGCCGTGACCCCAAAACCACAATATGTACTGAACCGTGGGTTTGGTGAACAGTTACACACCTAACAAGTACTAGCTAGCTAAGAAATTAGCTAACTTCTCCGTACTCGGCCCAACACTGATTAGCCGATTGAATAGGTCTGACTGAATAGGTCTGACTGCATAAATACGTGTGATGGGTGAATAAGACGTTTAATCATATTTTAGTAGGCAATACATGTACCCAACGTTAGCTATTTAGAAGCCGGGTGTAACTTTAAACATTAGACAAATCCTGTATCGAGGCTTTATAAAACCCATCGGTTACAGCTACCTAGTTAAACTGGCTAGACAGCTAACGACGCTGCAGTGTTCGACAACTTACCTCCAGTGATGAGAAAGTACGATACAATAACGATCGCATAGACTGTCATAGCCGACGGCATGTGCAGCCATGATGGCTTTTTGAGTTTTATATTGGGACATTCCAACACAGCGAAAGGTACACCGTATAATGTCTCCATTGCTAATTCAATACGAATTTACTCTTTAGGTAAACTGAGATTTCTGACTGCTACGCCGACGTGTCCAGGAAGTACCGAAAATCTAGTTGATAGATAAACACTTCTAAGTAAATACTATCATTTTTAAGCACAACTAATGCATTTCATGGACTGAAATGTTATTTCATATTTAATATAACTATTTATATACACATCTTGAAGACAATATGAACTGACATGTGACCACGGTTTATTAACTTTCAATTGTTTCGCTTACCTGTTAAGACCTTTAGTGCCAACGTAGTTATTGTGCGACACTTGATCAGGTTCTAGAAAAAAGGAACTCCCGCTTGCAGCGAACAGAAATATTCCTTCGAGGACTCTCCCAAGCCAATAGGCACTCAGCAACGCTTCCACCGCCTCACCGCCTCGTCATTACGCCGTGTGCACTGCACAAGGTGTGACACGCGCGGTAAAAAATACAAATGTGACACGCGCGGTGAAACACCGCTTTCCATTCATTTTCAGTGGAAGGGAAGCTGAGAGGACAGTGGACCATTGGACGGCGCGAACGTGGCGTGAAAAAGTTAAACATTTCCCAGCTTTATGCAAATCACCAGCGGCGACTGCTAGGCAATGACCAATCATATATATTTTATTTAACCAGGCAAGTCAGTTAAGAACGCATTCTTATTTACAATGGTGGTCTACCCCGGCCTAACCCCGACCACTTTTTTAAGTTTTTAGTTTTGTTTTTGTAAATAACATGTTTTTTATTTCAAAGCCAGGATGCCTAGACCTACATATAGGATTTAGCTGCTGCCAGCCCTGGCAGCGATTCTCTTGTCCCGCTCCTCAGCGATTGTGAGGCGGATACCCTTTCCACGGGGCAGGGACACCCACGGCTTGTTGCCCTTGCCAATGATGAAGATGTTTCCCAGCCTTGGTGGCGAAGATGTTTCCAGCGCTGTCTTTGACGTGAACCACCTCAAACGAGCCAGGGTGCCTTTCCCGGTTAGTGATGATACCAATCCGCCCCAAATTGGCACCGCCAGTCACCACGAACTTGATGTGTTCTGTGATCTTGGCGAGGTCGATGCGGACTGTGTCGTTGACCTTGATGAGGGGGTCTGGGTAGCGGATGGTGCGGGCGTCATGGGTCACCAGTGCGGGGACTCCCTTGGTACCCATCAGGTTCTTCTTCACCTTATACAGCTTGTACTGGGCCTCCTCAGCAGTGATGCGGTGAACAGTGAAACGTCCCTTCACATCGTAGATCAGACGGAAGTGCTCTCCAGTCTTCTCAATACTGATCACATCCATGAAGCCAGCAGGGTAGGTGATATCAGTGCGGACTTTGCCGTCGATCTTGATGAACCTTTGCATGCAAATCTTCTTGACCTCATCTCCGGTCAGGGCGTACTTCAGACGGTTCCTGAGGAAGATTATGAGGGGCAGGCACTCCCTCAGCTTGTGGGGACCAGTGAAGGGACGAGGAGCGAACACTCCGGTGAGCTAGTCAAGCATCCAATGCTTGGGCGCTGCAACGCGCTTCAGATGCTTCTTCGGTCCTCGTGCCATGTTGGAGTCTGCGGGGAAAAGGCGCCTGACCACGCTGGGCCAATAGATCTTTTAAACAACGTAGCAACGCCCACTTCTGCTCAACTTCCTACCCGATACATAGCTTCCTGTCCCAATCACGTCCTGTCAGCCTGATAGTAGCCATCCTAGCCTCGAAGTCGCTCGTTTTATCATTACCTCAGTATATTAATATAATCATATTTCTATAGCTTTTAAAAAAATGATTATTGTTGAAAATTGTGTTTATCTGTTCAGTTAGTGATTTTTGTAATTCGATTATTGTGTTCTGTGTCTTTTTTCGTCTCGTTTAGCTAGCTATTAACGTGCCAACTAGTAAGGTGGCTAGCAATTAGTCAACCGCCCCTACTTACCATGCCACTGTTTTACACAAGGTGCTTGAAGAGCTGCCAAAGGTAACAGTGACAGATGTACATCGTCTGGCCAAGATAATTAGCAAAGCACCGACCTCCAAGTTGGAAAAAGGTTTCAAACTTTGTCTCCAGTTACCTTTTCAACTATGAAGGTAAGTGTAGCCAAGTTGCCTATCAGACCAGACAAGGACGTTTACTCAAAACTCAAAGTGCCCAGAGTAAACTGCCTGCTACTCAGGCCCAGAAGCTAGAATATGCACATAATTAGATTCGGATAGAAAACACTCTGAAGTTTCTAAAACTGTTTGAATGATGTCTGTGAGTATAACAGAACTCATATGGCAGGCAAAAACCTGAGAAAAAATCCAACCAGGAAGTGGGAAATCTGAGGTTTGTAGTTTTTCAAGTCATTGCCTATCCAATATACAGTGTCTATGGAGTCATATTGCACTTCCTAAGGCTTCCACTAGATGTCAACAGTCTTTAGAACCTTGTTTCAGACTTCTACTGTGAAGGGTGAGAGAATAAGAGCTGTTTGAGTCAGAGGTTTGGCAGAATGCCATGAGGTAAGTCAGGCGTGCGGCCGTGAGAGTTAGCTGCGTTCCTTTTCATTTCTAAAGACAAAAGAATTGTCCGGTTGAAACATTATTGAAGATTTATGATAAAAACATCCTAAAGATTGATTCTATACATCATTTGACATGTTTCTACGAACTGTAATATCACTTTTTTGACTTTTCGTCTGAACTAAGTGATCGCACATTGAGCATTTGGATTACTGGGCTAAACTCGCGAACAAAAGGGAGGTAATTTGGACATAAATTATGGACTTTATCGAACAAAACAAACATTTATTGTGGAACTGGGATTCCTGGGAGTGCATTCCGATGAAGATCATCAAAGCTAAGTGAATATTTATAATGCTATTTCTGACTTTTGTGACACCTCTCCTTCTTTGGAAAATGGCTGTATGTTTTTCTGTGACTTGGCGCTGACCAAACATAATCGCAAGGTGTGCTTGCCTTTTTGAAATCTGACACAGTGGTTGCATTAAGGTGAAGTTTATCTATAATTCCATGCATAACACTTGTATCTTTTATCAATGTTTATTATGAGTACTTCTGTAATTTGGTGTGGCTCTGCACTTTCACTGGATGTTTGTTTGAGACAATGCATTTCTGAACATAACACACCAATTTCAAACACACTACATGCCGGTTATACAGTCAGAGATGAAGCCTAGTCTTAGGCTAAGAAGTTCCTGTCAATGGAGATCTGCATTAAGAGGCATTGCTTAGTTCATGACTAGGCTTAACCCATGTCTATGAAACCGTTTTTAGTTTAGTAATTGTTCAGGCGTCTTCCTTGCTGTTTCTGTGAACTCTGTTATGTTGGACGCATTTGATTAAATTTAAACAAGGGCATATGCCCTTAATAAAAAATGGTAAACTCATATTGTTGTAATGAATTAAGAGGCTGTTGTATGTTGCGCCAGTCTCTTCTGTTTGCTGGTCGTAACTCATGTTGAGTGATTTTATAATCTAATCATTTTCTTTTTATATCCCCACGTAGGTTGTACTGAAGCCCTCTGAGCCAGAAACAATGACACAACATCACTGTTCATGTGTTGCTGGCACTGCATTATGGAACCACACAGTTGCATTACTATTCCAGTCTGCACACTATTGCCAGATGGGAACATCAGTCGTCCCACCTGTGCACAGCTGCACAGAGGCCAGGCAGCAGTGGCATAAGCCAAGGACTAGGGTATGTTTTAATAGCTATACCACATATAAACATCATATATGTTATTGGTATTACAGTGGGGCAAAAAAGTATTTAGTCAGCCACCAATTGTGCAAGTTCTCCCACTTAAAAAGATGAGAGAGGCCTGTAATTTTCATCATAGGTACACTTCAACTATGACAGACAAAATTTTACCAGCCCTGGTAGCACAATCGATATGCTGATAGAATTTAGGCAGTTTTGTTTTCAGATTAGCCTTGTTAAAATCCCCAGCTACAATGAATGCAGCCTCAGGGTGTGTGGTTTCCAGTTTACAAAGAGTCAGATAAAGTTCGTTCAGGGCCATCGATGTGTCTGCTTGGGGGGGAATATATACGGCTGTGATTATAATCGAAGAGAATTCCCTTGGTAGATAATGCGGTCGACATTTGATTGTGAGGAATTCTAAATCAGGTGAACAGAATGACTTGAGTTCCTGTATGTTGTTATGATCACACCACGTCTCGTTAATCATAAGGCATACACCCCCGCCCCTCTTCTTACCAGAAAGATGTTTGTTTCTGTCGGCGCGATGCATGAAGAAACCAGCTGGCTGCACCGACTCCGTTAGCGTCTCTCGAGTGAGCCATGTTTCCGTGAAGCAAAGAACGTTACAATCTCTGATGTCTCTCTGGAATGTTACCCTTGCTCGAATTTCATCAACCTTGTTGTCAAGAGACTGGACATTGGCGAGTAGTGTCGTGTCTTTGACTATGCCAGATTAATTGCTATGACATGCTATTCTATAAAATAATTTCTCCGTAATTAATATTACCTGATTGAACTAATCAGGTAAATGTAATTAACTAGAGAGGGACACCACGAAATAATATTTATAGAGCTGTTATCTTCCGAATAAACTCTTAAAGATTTAGTAATATTTTACATCCATAGCAGTCACATTAATCGTCATTTTATTCAGTCTCATCTGAAAGTGGTAAATCCTTGGTTATCTGCAAGAATCCTGGCTAACAAGTTGAATCAGCAATACAAAATTGGGTTTAAAATATTTATTTACTAAATACCTAACTAATCACACAGAATCACACATAACACAATTAAATCATAACTTGATCACAAATTCGTCCTACAGGAAAACGTCCCTAGCGGGCGGAACAGATATGACAGCTTGTTACACAAAGAAAAGGGGCGGGATATTTAGTGAAAGAGCGGGAGACTGGAACAGGGTCGAAGCTGTGCTATCGTAAATACAGTATCTTATGCATTCTAAATTACCGCCCATTTGAAAAGGAGAATGCAATAAATATTTACTCTGAGCTGCGCTTCAGTAGGTTGGTGGTAGATGGAAGACCATATCGCCAAACCGAGTCCCCTGTCCTTTGAAGAATGTCTCCGGTGGTCACTGGATCCGTTGGAGTAGCGTCGATGTGTAGTAGACGGGATACTCTGACTGTCCTTCCTAACCTGCATTTGTAGCAGCTGTTGCTAACTCAACGGCTAGGAGGTATCCCTTCTGTAGTGAATACGAGTTCAAAGTTCATACCATTTACAACCAAAGTCCATGCTGATGTTGGCTTAGTTCTGTAGTTATTATCTGAACCATTCTGACATCGGATCGTCATCCTAAATGTACCCGGAACAGGAAGTTATATTTTTGTCAATGGCTTTTATAGTGGAGGGAGAGGGGTGTGTCTGAAAAGTGTATAACCCATGTCTCTTCACAGGGGCGGGCCCCTAGTTGAGCAGAAGCCCAAATTTATGAAAATCCAAATCTCTCATTTGGAAGCTAAAATTACATTTAATCTCTTCACAAATAATTTCATATTCAAACATTTGAATTAAACAACAATTCCATGTGAATCCGATACCTCTGACCTTTAGACTTTCCACAGTAGAGTTTATGTCATTCTATCATTGATGAGAATGTGTCAGAGGGCAACCGAACTGACATAATATACCTTAAGTACCACCGCATATGTTCAGTTGGTCGGATTACCAGAATATAGTTCATTTCCCCCCACTTCTGATGTTCCCAGAATCTCTATGTTAACCAAGGGGTTTTCTTATGTCACATCAGTTATAGTAGGGAGAGGGAAAAGGGGGGAAAGAGGTATTTATGACTGTCATAAACCTACCCCTAGGCCAACGTCATGACAGTAGTATGCTAGGGAGTGGAGCGCGATGTGCCCGTCTCCGAAGCCTGACCAGAAGACCGCTTCGTTTGCCCCTTTTACGGCGTCGTTGTTTAGGGTCGCCGGCTGGGATCAGATCCATTGTACTGGGTGGAAGGCAAAACACAGGATCCGCTTCGGGAGAGTCATATTCCTGGTTGTAACGATGGTGAGTTGACGTTTCTCTTATATTCAGTAGTTCCTCCCGACTGTATGTAATTACCTGGGGTACCAATGTAAGAAATAACACATAAAAAAAACAAAATACTGCATAGTTTCCTAGGAATGCGAAGCGAGGCGGCCATCTCTGTCGGCGCCGGAATTGTACGCCGTAATTGTACGGAGATTGTGACAGCCGGTTAAATGGCGTCCCTTGAGAAAGCAAGAACAAGATGTAAGTCAGGAGAAGTGCAGTATTATCATAAGGAGGCGTATACTTGGAATACAGAGAAGGAATGACGGGAAAAGGAGAGGCAGAGGATGTCTAGGAGCGAGGAAGACGATGAGCTTGAGTTGGTTAAAAATGGGGGGGAAAAGGGAGATGGTTTGTTAAAGAAGAATGGTATAAAGTGTAAGCAGAGTGAGCTGAAGACAGGAGGAGAAAGGGAAGTGAATGAGGGCGAAGTATCAGAGGTGGTAGGTGTGGTGAAGTTCTCGGAGCCCAAGGCTTGCACCGAGGGTCAGGATAAAGATGAGTCACAGAAGTGAAGTTTTTTGAAAAGTGGAACCTTGCCTTTTGGCGGATCCATTTGTGGTTTCAGGGTGGGTGAAAACAGAGTTCGGTGCTGTGGAATCGGCGAAGTGGTCTTGTGATAATTGTTTGTGTAACTGTTGGTCAGAGGGAGAAGGCGCTCGTGAATTGTTTCGCTCTCAAGAAAATGGCGCCATTGAAAGGAGAGATTACTGGGGTAGCAGTAAATGTAAAAGTTGACCAACTGAAGGGAAAGATTCCAGGTGTTTGTGATGCTTGTCGTTTGGTGCGACGCAGACAGGGTGGCAAGAGTGGTGAAACAGAAGTCATTTTCGGTTCTTTTGAGTTTTGATGTTGAGTCTTTGCCCGACAAAGTGATGTTAGGATAGATAAGTTATCCTGTACAAGCTTTTGTGCCAAATACATTACGTTGTTACAGGTGTCAAGCTTATGGGCATGTGGCAGCAGTGTGTAGGAGGGAGGTTCCTAGGTGTGAGAAGTGTGCAGAAGAGCATGAGACAAAGGAATGTGTAGCATTGGGGAAAGTAGTGGTATGTGTTAATTTTAGGGGTGCCAATGGGGCTGGGGATCAGAAATGTCCCGTGCGAGAGAGGCAGGTTGAGGTTTCCAGGGTTCGAGTAGTGCAGATGGAACGTAAGTCGCAGAAAATTGAGGTTGTGGTGGCAGCTGCAGAGAGTTATTTGGGTGTGCGAGACTTGACATCAGAAGAGTTACAGGGTGTGTTAAGTGGTGATGTCCCATCCTCTCAGGTTGCTGGCATGAGGTAGGACTAAATATATTTAAATAGTGGAGTAGGGTGGTGGTATTGTTTTATTTTTGTTTAGTGTTGTGTTAGATGGTAGGGTATTTGTTTATTTATTTCAAGCAAGGTATAAGGGAGTTATACTCCAGTCTAGTAGGTGGCGGCAATGCAACATATTGGATGCCAACTACCGTTAAACCTCATCGAAGAAGAAAAATACTATGACTGAAGCAAATGTAAGTAATTATAACGTCATAATGAATCATGCATAAACAATGTACAGTTGAGAGGAATATGTTAGTTAATGTAAAGACAAACGATTATGCATTTTTTTGTTTGTCATAAAGCTAATTTACAAAAATCGCTATCTTGCAAGCTAGCTGACTAGTTAACATTAACCCAACTAGCTGGCTAGCTTTATGGTGTTGTGACATCAGTGTGAAATTGTAATTCTGGTTGTTTAATGAAACAACTCGTGAAACAACCAGCAAACCAGGCTGTCATATTGTGAAACAGTGGATGTAAAGAATCTAGCTAGCTAAAGCATTTACTGCAAATTGATTGTACAATTTTGTAAGCTTGCCTTGCAATCCAGCTGAAGTAACATAGCAAGCTAACTCTTTTCTTGCTTATTGTGCAGTGGATGATTAAAATACCTGTATGCCTATGGATGGATGTGTAGGCGATCTGTGTATTGACCCTAAAACGTTTGGTATATTAGTTCAGAACCTAGCTATGAACCTATCATAGCTAACCAATTGTATCAACTTCATTAATGACGCCTATGGATTGAGTAGAATATTATATAACTTTGTGCCAAGGATGCTAGTCGAATATACATGTAGTTATTACTGTAACAGTATAACTTTACGTCGTCCCCTCGCCCCGACACGGGCGCGAACCAGGGACCCTCTGCACACATCAACAACGGTTGCCCACGAAGCACGGTCGTTACCCATCGCTCCACAAAAGCCGCGGCCCTTGCAGAGCAAGGGGCAACACTACATATTGGTTTCAGAGCAAGTGACGTAACTGATTGAAATGCTACTAGCGCGTACCCGCTAACTAGCTAGCCATTTCACATCCGTTACACTCACCCCCCTTTCAACCTCCTCCTTTTCCGCAGCAACCAGTGATCCGGGTCAACAGCATCAATGTAACAGTATAACTTTAGTACGTCCCCTCGCCCCGACACGGGCGCGAACCAGGGACCCTCTGCACACATCAACAACTGACACCCACGAAGCATCGTTACCCATCGCTCCACAAAAGCCGCGGCCCTTGCAGAGCAAGGGGCAACACTACATATTGGTTTCAGAGCAAGTGACGTAACTGATTGAAATGCTACTAGCGCGTACCCGCTAACTAGCTAGCCATTTCACATCCGTTACATTACCATACATGATATCCCGACATTGTAGCCTGTACATTTGATATATTCACTGATCATGTACTCTACTTTGGCAAATAAAGGTGCAGTTCAGGTATGAATGTCTGAGATTCTTTTTCAGTCATATCCAATACCAGGAGTGTCAAACTCCATTCTTTGAATGATGCTTTGTCTGCATGTATGTATTACAATTATACACTACAACAGTATTTACCAATCCTGGTCTTGGGACATCAATGGTTACACATTGTAACTATGCAATAGACTAGTTAAATCTTTGTCATTCATACATCAATAGAATTTAAAAAACAGTACACTACACTTCCTATGCATCATGTAAATACTGTAAAATCGGTTCATCTCAATATCTAATTTCCTTCATCTGCATTGATCTGATACACAGGATAGGTGTTGTATTTCATCACATGAGGAACTTCATTATCCAAGGGTTATAAATACATAATCCATGCATTATAAATATAATTGTAATATTATATTATAAATAAAATTTCAATCTGTACTTCAATGCACATCTGGTGTGCATTATAAAAACAGAGTGTAACGATGTGCGCTGGGAGCAAGTTCAGGGAGTGAGTGTTTTAATACATAAAACACAAACAACGCACAGACATGACACTGGAACAGAAACAATAAGGCCTGGGGAAGGAACAAAAGGGAGTGACATATATAGGGAAGGTAATCAGGGAAGTGATGGAGTCCAGGTGAGCCTGATGATGCGCAGGTGCGCGCAAGGATGGTGGTGACAGGTGTGTGCCATAACGAGCAGCCTGGTGACCTAGAGGCCGGAGAGGGTGCACACGTGATACAGAGGAAGAAAGAGGAGGTGGCGAGAGAGGTGTAAAAGACAAAGGGAAAGAGGTAAGAACAGGAGCAGGGAAGACGGCATATGATTAATGAATCAGAGCTACCCTAATATTCTCTCAGTTCATCACAATTACATAAGTGTCTAGTGGTGTCTCCTAACCAGCCTTGGGCTCCCAGTCGGCCCGAAGGTTATTTTAAGAGCATGGCGATGACGGGACTGGGGGTTCGCATCCTCTCTCACATCAAAACATACCTGCAGACGAGTGACAGATGGAGAGAGATGGCGGTTGATTTTTTTTTATTCTAACACCGTCAGTCATCATAATCATGAGGTGAAATGCAAAACTGAACTTAGATCATTAAATCTGTGACTACTACTACAACTATCTTTATTTTAATATAAAGCATCTCTTTAATAATACTTCCTGTTGACCCAACCAAGTGACCTCTCACCTCTGATCATGCTGTCCCCTCTATGTAGCCAGTTCAATGCGGGAGGGGTTCATCGACACAGCTGATATAACCTAGATGATTTAGGGAGAAGGGGAGATAGGGATGAAGTGAAGGAGATTGATTGTTATTGAGAAAATAAGGTTGTTAAAGAGACAGTGTTCAACAGGAATCTCTGTGTGGCCTCACCTGGAGTCCAAACTGACTGGATGCAGAGTACTTTATGCTGAAAAACATGCACAGACACACGACTTAAAATAGCCTGTTTTGTTTTTGTGCAGACATCGCAACCTTACCTAAACAGCACCCTCACCTGAGAAGTAGAAATCAAAGGGAGAGAAACTTGGAATTGAATAAATGCAGTTGACATTGGTAAGTAAATGGAAGAATACTGTTATTGCAATGTGGATGGCTTATAAAGAGCCTTTGGTTGTGCATAGTGTAGTCTATGGTGTTGCCAGTGAACAGCACCCTCTTCGAAGAAGTAGGTGAAGATGTCCGGCACACGGATTGCCTCTCCTGCTGCGTTGTTGGACCCCATCCTTCAAACATCCTGCAGAGCAGCAGACTTCTCCTCTGGCACACGGCGGCGAGCTGCAGATCCCCTCCTGGTCCTCGTGTCCATCATCATGAAGTTATGCAGGATACAGGTAGCCTTCACATGCCTGAATTCCCCCAGGAGGCATTCCCAGATAGCACTGGTCACCCAACCTTGCAGTGCCCTACACGGTAACTGTAGGCAATCGTTTTGCAGGAATCTCCAGTTACAAGGTATCTGTCGGAATATGGAAGACAATCTCATTATTCAACTTTTACATCACCAGGTCATTGTGGATTATTAAAGTATAATATCCCTTATAGCAAATCATGATAACATTGGATAGATAGATGCATGTGCACACACGTACATGTGTAGCATGTGACAATAGCAGGATCATATCAAGGATAGCATCACAAATGAATATATAAATACCACTTGACGATGAGTTGATCATTTGAATCAGCTGTGTAGTGCTAAGGCAAAAACAAAAATGTGCACCCCTTTGAGTCCCCAGGACCAGGAATGAGAAACACTGCTATTTATTGGGACCTCTTAATCTGCAGACATGCTTTCACAGCTCTCTGTATCTGACGACAGTAAATCTCACAAGAAACAGACTTAATTATACTCAAATTAGACCGCACTGAATATTATGTTACTATTATCTCCGTCCTCACTTCTAGGAACTACACAAAAGTACCTGCCCTATCCAGAATAGCCTACTCTCTCACTATGACAGTTGGGGCAGCTATCCTTTCACCCTCCTCCATGGCTGTTAGCTAGTTACCTACAAATGCATTTCGAGTTTTTTTAGTCATAAAGATAGCTAGCTAATATGAAGTTAGGTTGCTGGTGATATTTAATTCAATTAGCTAGTTATCTATACACTGTGTAAAGTTGGCTAGATAGCCAGCTAGCTACGTTAGCAGCTCATTTGAGTTAGCCTGCACTGTAACTAGTTAGCTAATAATACATACTAGCTTTTATATCTTCAGGTGGCAATAGTAATTAGAGTCAGCTGCTTCTTGACGAGGGGGCGGGGTCAGCTCTCCAATCATCAATTAGCCATTGAGTCGACCAATCAGCTGGTTGGGGAGAACTCAGGAGATATAAAAGCCAGTGTTCTGTTCAGAAGAGAAATCATTAGACAGAGAGAGGATAGGCAGAGTGAGATCATTGAAGGCTGAGGAATGCAGAGAGTTTGATTGTGAGAGAGATATTTGCTGAGAGAGGAGGCTGATGGCTTTGGGGTAATTTACTGTGTTAGTTGTTGCTGGGAGCAGTTGGTATTTTTTATTTATTTTTATTTATTTTACCGTTATTTTACCAGGTAAGTTGACTGAGAACACGTTCTCATTTGCAGCAACGACCTGGGGAATAGTTACAGGGGAGAGGACGGGGGATGAATGAGCCAATTATAAACTGTGATTATAAACTGTATATTCTGTGAGTTTGTTGCTCAGTCAGACAGAGCCTCATTGATGTCCTGTGTTTCTGAGTGTTTGTGAAATTGTTAATAATTATTCTGTTTCATTT